>NW_026606366.1:12500-202500 GCF_029834395.1 Sorex fumeus | reverse complement strand
CTCCAGCTCTTAATACATTAAGATAATAAGACAAAAATCATTTCATGGAAGGGCAGGAAGGTGCATACCGAGCACATATGAGGGACCCAATTCCATTCCCAGTGCAACAGGTGTTACTCTGGTGGCCCCCGGGAGGCCCCTGAGCACCACTTGGGAGGCCAAGACAAAAGAGAGACACCCTGCTCAGCTGTCCCAGTGGCTCCCTCAGGACATCTGCATTCTACCCCCTCATGCTGGTAGACATCAGAGGAGTTGAATAGATGAATGAGAGGTTTTGAGACCGGGGATAGGGTCCTGGATGACCCAGGGGGCTTGGATTCAAACCCCGGAACTTCCTGGGACACCTGTGCCGAAGCGGGAGAAGGGGCTGCCCATAGACAGAGTATCCAGCTATCCCCAAGTCACAACCACCACACCCTAATCCCACCCCAGTTCAGCCCGCCCAACAGAGTATGACCACGCCCACACAGCAGACCCTGCCCACCAACACCCCACGCCCACTCAACAGACCACGCCCACACAGCCGAGGCCCAGCCACACCCCTACCCATAGCCACGCCCCTCACCCATCCTCACTCCCCAGCCACACTCTTACCCATGACCACGCCCCAAACACGCCCCCTCGCCAGTACTGGATGCCCAACCACGCCCCTTCACCCGTAACCACGCCCAAAACACACCCTCACCTTAAAGGCGAGGCCACGCCCCTCGTCCGTAACCACGCCCCTTCACCCGTAACCACGCCCAAAACACACCCTCACCTTAAAGGCGAGGCCACGCCCCTCGTCCGTAACCACGCCCCTTCACCCGTAACCACGCCCAAAACACAGCCTCGCCTTAAAAGGCGAGGCCACGCCCCTCACCCGTAACCACGCCCAAAACAACCCTCACCTTAAAAAGCGAGACCACGCCCCCTATCCGTAACCACGCCCATTCACCCGTAACCACGCCCAAAAACAGCCTCACCTTAAAGGCGAGGCCACGCCCCCATCCGTAACCACGCCCATTCGCCCGTAACCACGCCCAAAACACACCCTCACCTTAAAGGCGAGGCCACGCCCCCTCATCCGTAACCACGCCCAGCCACGCCCCTTCACCCGTAACCACGCCCCAAACACGCCCTTGCTATAAATATCTGGCCACGCCCCTCACCCATAACCACGCCCTTCGCCCATAACCACGCCCCAACCACGCCCTCGCTATAAATGCCCGGCCACGCCCCTCGCCCGTAGCCACGCCCACTCACGCCCGCGGGAGCAGAGGATGGGTCAGAAGCTGGAGACACTCACGGTGATGGTCAGGGGCTGCTGGGTCTTGGGCGTGTTGATGCTCAGCTTGGCCACACCGTCCTCCCCGGTGAAAGACAACACCCTGTTGAATTCCTCGGTCACCACGGGCACGCGAACCGCGGGGGAGCCGTCGGGGTTGGTCACAGACACCTGTGCGAGGGGTGGGGGCACCAGGGTGTTCAGGTGAGCCCGAGGCTCAGCAGGGGTGCCAGGAGGTCCCGCCCGCCTGGGTTCTCACCATGAGGTCAAAGGGCATGGCAGGCTTGAAGTACTTGGGGGTCTTGGTGAAGTGGATCTTATAAGGGGAGTCCACGATGGGGATCTGGTCACTCTCTGCCTCCACCATGTCGCTGCCTGGGGGGAACAGCCGTGAGGATGGGGTGCCCGGACACCCCTCAGGACCAGGCCTCCCTGCTGACCCCCTCAGATGGAGCCCACCTTCATGCTGGGGGCCTCCGCCTTCAGACTGAGCCTCCCCCTTAGATGAAGCCACCGTCCTTGGGCTGAGTCTCTCCTCACTTAATTTTTTTATTTTAGTTTATTTTTTAAAAATTTTTGCTTTTTGGGTCACACCCAGCGATACTCAGGAGTTATTCCTGGCTCTGCACTCAGGAATTACTCCTGGTGGTGCTTGGGGGACCATATGGGATGCCGGGGATTGAACCTGGGTCAGCCACGTGCAAGGCAAACGCCCTACCCGCTGTTGTGCTATCGCTTCGGCCCCTCTCCTCACTTTGAATGATACGAGATCCCCCTCAGACTCAGTCCGATGATGGTACTGGGCCTCCTCCCTCAGATTAGACTGCATACTCGTAGTGGACCTCCCTTCTTAGACTGGGCCACACAATGGACTGAGCCTCCTCCCTCAGACTAAACCACACGGTGGCTATTGGTCTACCGCCTCCGACTAGACTTCAAGGTGATCTCCCTTCAGAAACTGGATCGTGTGGTGGACTAAGCCTCCCTCCTCAGGCTAGACCACAGGGTGGTACTGGGCCTCCCCCCTCAGACTAGACCACACGATGGTCTCGGTAATAGACCTCCCTTCTCGGACTGGGCCACGTGGTAGACCGAGGGTCTTTCCTCACCCTGGGCCACATGGTGGTAACTGGGCCTCCCCCATCAGACCAGGTCTCACCTGACTGCAGGATGACGGTGACCGACACGTACAAGGATTTTCCCACCAGAGCATTGGCATCCGAGGGTTGCACCCCATCCAGCAAGTCCCTCCGGAAGAGCCTGGCCTCCCCGACGCCACTCTCAATCTGCGGGGCAGTGAGGGATCAGCAAGGGGCAGGGGAGGGTTCGGGGGGGGGCCAGTGGAGGGCTTCAGAGAGGGGATTCAGGTCAGATACCACAACTCGGGAGAGGGACTGGGTCAGTGAGATCCTCTGGTCGCCGTCCTGCACGCCGAAGATGACAAAGGCGGTTCCGTCCACTTCCTTCCCGTACAGGAACCTGTTGGGTGGGAGTGTCCGGCTCTGAGATGCCGCCTTCGCCTGCCTTTCTCCCAGTCTGCCCCCCGGCCCCCGCCCCGTCCCTCCACTGACCATATATTTTTTTTTTGCTTTTTGGGTCACACCCGGCGATGCTCAGGGGTTCCTCCTGGCCCTGCACTCAGGAATTACTCCTGGTGGTGCTTGGGGGACCATATGGGATGCCGGGAATTGAACCCAGGTCGGCCGCGTGCAAGGCAAACGCCCTCCCTGCTGTGCTATCTCTCCAGCCCCCTTTTATTTTTTAAACGTTTTATTATTTATTTATTTATTTATTTTTTGCTTCTTGGGGTCATACCCGGCGATACTCAAGGGTTACTCCTGGCTCTGCACTCAGAAATTTCTCCTGGTGGTGCTCGGGGGGACCCTATGAGATGCTGGGAATCGAACCCGGGTTGGCTGTGTGCAAGGCAAACGCCCTCCCCGCTGTGCTATTGCTCCAGCCCCTCCTTTATTATTATTTTTTAAATTTCGTTTTGTTTCATGTTGGGGGCCGCACCTAGTGGTGCTCTGCGGGTCAGAGGACCCTCCGGGGCGCCGGGGATCGAATCTGGATCAGCCACATGCAAGGCAAATGCCCTACCACTGCACTATCGCTCTGGCTCCTATTACCATTTTGGTTTGAGGGCCACACCCACGGGAGTTCAGGGCTTACTCGTGGCTCTTTGCTATGGAGTCACTCCCGGTGGGGTTCATGGGCCCCCCGTGCAGCACTGGGAATTGAATCTGGGTTGGTCACACACAAGGCAGACTCCCCCCACCCCCCACCACCACCGTTCTCTGCAGCTCCCTTTCCAACGGTTTCCTCTGGACCTTACCTGGTCCCACCCTGGCCATCACCTGGTACTTCCTCCTCCCCTAACAGCTCACCTGGCCTTGATGGTGACCTCCAGGTCATTAGGGTCATGGACATAGTAGAATTTCTCTGCGGTCTCCACTTTGACCTCGAAACTGGGCAACACTGAGGGGGTGGAGGCATATAGTGAGGGCAGGGCATGACCTAAGGTGCCCGGGTCCCTTACCCAGGCTCCCTCCTCCTCCTTTTTTCTTTTCCCTGCTGGTGCTCAGGTTTGACTCCTGGCAGTGCTCGGGAGACCCTGTGGGGGTGCTGGAGATGGAACCTGTGTTTGCTGTGTGAGACAAATTCCCTCTCACTGTGTTATCGCTCCGGCCCTTTCAGGAGCCTCTTTTTTTTTTTTTTCTTTTTGGGTCACACCCGGCAATGCTCAGGGGTTACTCCTGGCTTTGCACTCAGGGATTATTCCTGGTGGCTCTCCGGGGACCCTATGGGATGCCGGGAATCGAACCTGGGTTGGCCGCGTGCAAGGCAAACGCCCTCCCCGCTGTGCTATCGCTCCAGCCCCCTCTTTCAGGAGCCTCTTACCATACTCCTTCACCTCGAACTCCGCAGTGAAAACCTTCTTCGGCGAATCCTCATAGTGAGCGGTGATCTTCCACTGCCCCATACTGAGAATACCAGGCAGGTGAGAGATGGAGTTAGGGACAGGCCCGCTCAGACCCCCACACTTCCTCTCCCGGGATTGGGGAGTCCTGAACCCCCTCCCGGGGGAAACGGGGGAATCTGACATACTTGACCAGCTCTGGAATGTTCCACGACAAAGGCAACATCCCTCCATAGTCGCTGGGAGACTTGGAGCCCTGATCGACGGGAACTCCTTCCGGGGTCTGTGGGGTACAACATGGGGATTGAACCCGAGACATGCTGGTGTTTTGTTTTGCTTTTGAGGAGGGCCACCTGCCTGTGCTCAGAGCTTGACTCTGGCCTCAAGGGTGTCTCCTGATGGTGCTTCAGGGCCCCCAAGTGGTGCTGGGATAGAGCCAGGCAAGCCACCAGACCCCCACTGTCTTTTTTGCAGCCGCCCACGGCCTCTCTCGTCTCCATCACTTCCCATGGCAAGTTAGTGGTGATGGGGTTAAACATCATAGCTCAGGGCCCTGAGCGAAAGAACAGTGGGGACACTTCTTGCTTTGCACATGGCCGACCCGGGTCCAATCCTCAGTACCCCATAGGGTTTCCCCACAAACCCTGACAGGAGTGATCCCTGAGCACAGAGCCTGGAATAAGCCCTGAGTAGCAAGCACTGTCACTGTCCTCCCGTTGTTCATCGATTTGCTCGAGCGGGCCCAGTAACGTCTCCATCGTGAGACTTGTTGTTACTGTGTCTGGCATATCGAATACGTCATGGGGAGCTTGCCAGGCTCTGCCGTGCGGGCGAGATCCTCTCAGTAGCTTGCCGGGCTCTCCGAGAGGGGCGGAGGAATCGAACCCGGCTCAGCAAGGCCTGAGTATGGGCCCCAAAAACAAACAAAAAGAGAGAAACTAGAGCAGGAACTGATCACCCAGTGTTCATAATCTGAGCTCGATCTGTTGGTTTTATTTATTTATTTTTTTTTCGGCGGGGAGGGGAGTCAGTCCTGAGCACTGCTGGGTGTGACCCATCAAACAAAATAACATAAAACCCAGCTCAGGGGCTGGAGAGATAGCACAGTGGGGAGGGCGTTTGCCTTGCACGCGGCCGACCCGGGTTCGATTCCCAGCATCCCATAGGGTCCCCTGAGCACCGCCAGGAGTAATTCCTGAGTGCAGAGCCAGGAGTAACCCCTGTGCATCGCCGGGTGTGACCCAAAAAGAAAAAAAAAAGAATCAGTGAGATGGGCTGAGGCAATTCATAGTACAACAGGTGGAGTGTTTGCCTTGTACGCAGCCGACCCAGGTTCAATCCCCAGCATCCCATATGGTCCCCCGAGCACCTCCAGGAGTAATCCCTAAGCGCTGCCGGGTGGGACACACCCCCGCCACCCAAGGCAAGGCAAAAAAGAGAAGAAGAGGGGCTGGAGCGATCAGCACAGCGGGTAGGGCGTTTGCCTTGCACGCAGCCAACATGGCCAACACAGGTTCGATTCCCAGCATCCCATAGGGTCCCCCGAGCACCGCCAGGAGCGATTCCTGAGTGCATGAGCCAGGAGTAACCCCTGAGCATCGCCGGGTGTGACCCAAAAAGAAAAAAAACCAAAAAAAAAAAAGAAAGAGAGAAGAAGAATCCGAGGGAACATGGGTTCGAGTTCTGAGAAGCCTTGTGTAACCTTGAACAAGCTACTTCACACTTCAGTTGAGCTTTCTAGAATGAACCGAATACAGACCCCCTGCTCACTGGCTGGACCATAGACCAGGCAGGGAGGGGGGTTTTCTCTTTGGTCTGTTTCTGATGTTTCCGACCTTCTTTGGGGCAGTGCATATTGTGGTACCCAGGAAGTGACCTGTACCAAGGTCCTGACATAGGTCACTGGGAAAATATCAAGAAAATATCCTAGGGACGGAGCTGATGGGAAGTGGGAAGAAGGAGGAGGCAGATAAGAGGGGAGGACAGGGTAGGTTGTTAAAACCTGCTGACCTGGGGGGAGGATTTGATTCTTTTTCTTTGGGGAACTATAGGAGCTAATTTGGGTGCTCACTGGTGCCCCCTGGAGGCGGTAGGCAGAACCGCCTGCACTGAATCATCACCTGCATGCAGTTCACCCACTTTTCAGATGCGAAAACTGAGGCTCACGTTGAGAGTCCAGAATCGAGCGGCCTGTCTCGAATCACCCAGTTGCCAGGGTCTTATCTTGCAGCCCGAACTGCACTGGCATAAACCTGTTATGCTAGATGTCCGCTCTCAAACGGTCTCTCTTTACATATGTGGGGGAAGCCCTCCCGCTGGTTACCTGTACAGTGTAGACAACAGACCGGCTCACTGGCAACAGGCTGTGGTCCACGGTGAAGATCCGATAGAGAACTGGGAGAAAAGGGGAGCTCGGTGAATCCTGGCCCCTCCGCACCCCCTGCTCCCGGCCCTCCCCAGCCTCCCCACTCCCTCACCTTTATTTTTATTTATTTATTTAATTTATTGATTTTGTTGCTTTTGGGGTCACACCTGGTGATGCACATGGGGTTCCTCCTGGCTCATGCACTCAGGACTGACTCCTGGCGGTGCTCAGGGGACCCTATGGGATGCTGGGACTCGAACCCGGGTTGGCCGCGTGCAAGGCAAACGCCCTCCCCGCAGTGCTATCGCTCCAGCCCCCTCCCTCACCTGTAGAGCCGGGAGTGTAGATGGTCTTGTCTGTCTGGATGAAGAGGTACCCGCTCTGAATGCTGATCAGCACCAGCTTCTCCAGGTCCTTGTTGTTGGGGAAGCTGGCCTGGACCATCACAAACTTCTGCCCCTTCCCTTTGGTCAGCTCATCGTTCACTGGGATCTAGGGGTGGACCAGGGCACCGTCAGGGCTGGGCGCCAGGGTCCCCTGCTCACCGCGTCAAAACATCTGCCCCTCCTGGCCCATCACTCCTTGGTCTCCCCAGTGTGTCCAGATCTGGGGACACCCTGGAATGGGGAAGAGGACAAGAGGCCCTGGTAGGGGACTGGAGAGGGGACAGGGACAGGGAATCTGACTTGGGGGGGCTCAGAGGGTGGGTGGGAGGGCTCAGAAGGGGGAATTTGCAGGGCTGAAGAGATAATATAAGCAACGTGGGTGCTCGCCTACCCGGAATTCCATATGCCCCCCCCACCCCCTCTCACCCCGAGTGCTGCCAGGAGTGATTTCTGAGTGCAGAGCAAGTAATGACTCCTGAGCACTGCGGGGTGTGGCCCACCCCCAAAAGGTGGGGGGGCGGGCTCAGAGGGGTGGAGCTTTTCTCAGAAGGGCAGGAACAAGGAAATGTGGGAAGAAGGCGGAGGGTGGGCCGAGGAGAGGGTACAGCAGGCAAAGAGCTTGCACTGCACACGGCCAACCCAGGCTCCAGCCCTAACATCTCCAGGGACCCCTGAGCCCACCCAGGAGTGATCCCCGAGCGCAGAGCCAGGAGAAAGCCCTGAGCACCATGGGGAAGGGCACACACACACACACACACACACACACACACACACACACACACACACACACACCAAAGAAAGAATGCAAGGAAGGTCCAGAAGCGCAGACTTGCCTTGGAGGGAGTGGAACGCCCCCTTGGGGGTGGGGCTAAGTGAAAAGCGGCGTTTCATTGGTGGAGAGGGACTGGGAGGGGCGGGACATTAGGGGCGGGATTACAGGGGGGCGGGACTCCACTGCGGTGGGGCAGGACTCCATTGGGGGAAAGCCCAGAGAGGGCGGGGCTTCATTGGCGGACAGCCTGAGAAGGGCGGGGCCAAGGGGACGGATTGCCGCGGGGCGGGACTCCACTGTCAAGGACAAGGTTCCATTGGGGGAAAGCCCAGAGGGGGCGGGGCTTCATTGGCGGACAGCCTGAGAAGGGCGGGGCTAAGGGGGGAGGATTTCCGCGGGGCGGGACTCCACTGCCAAGGACAGGGTTCCATTGGGGGAAAGCCCAGAGGGGGCGGGGCTTCATTGGCGGACAGCCTGAGAAGGGCGGGGCCAAGGGGACGGATTGCCGCGGGGCGGGACTCCACTGTCAAGGACAAGGTTCCATTGGGGGAAAGCCCAGAGGGGGCGGGGCTTCATTGGCGGACAGCCTGAGAAGGGCGGGGCCAAGGGGACGGATTGCCGCGGGGCGGGACTCCACTGCCAAGGACAGGATTCCATTGGGGGAAAGGCTACGAGGGGGCGGGGCTTCGTTGGGGAGGGCGTGAGATGGGCGGGGCTCCCCGGGAGGGGATTGCAAAGGAGTGGGAGCCCGCTGGGGAGGGCAGGGTTGCACTGGGGGGTGAGGTCCTGCAAGGAGAGGCCTCAAAGGCGGGTGCAGGTTGTCCAACCTTCACAGGCAGGGTGCTCAGGTGGCCGTTGGCCGGGGTCAGCAGGGTTTTCTCTCTGAACAGCACTTGCTTTTTGCCCGGGAAGTCATAGATGCTAACTGTGACCGGAATGTCCCCGTTGGCGTCGTGGGCCTCCACGACCACCAGCTCCTCATTCTCCAGCCTCAGGATGCTGGGGGTGATGATGGAGAACCTGGAGGGAGGAGACACGGGGAAGTGAGGGTGCAGCTGGGCTGTCCCCTGGCAACCTGCCCGATCTCTGACCTGGGCAGGATCCAGTGGTGACCAGTAGCAATCTCAAAACCAAAGCCAGCAACTTCCCCAAGCCTCTGCCAGCTTCCCCTGCCCGCCGCCTAGTCTACATACCTGCTTTCTTCAGCTCCAACGAGGCACAATCTCGGGCAGCAAAGCTCCCACCCCCAAATCCACAAATCACCCAGTCAAGCCCACACTTTCATCCCTGCCCCTTGCCTCTCCACCTGCCCTAGTGCACCCTATAAACCAAATCTCTCTCTTTTTTGGGGGGGAGTCACACCCAGCGATGCTCAGGGGTTCTTCCTGGCTCTGCACTCAGAAATTACCCCTGGTGGTACTCGGGGGGACCCTATGGGATGCCGGGAATCGAACCGGGGTCGGCCGTGTGCAAGGCAAACGCCCTACCCACTGTGCTATCGCTCCAACCCCTAAACCAAATGTCTTAACACCAAGCCCATACATGCCGATGCCAAAAACCTCCCCAATCCTAAAAGCGCCCGAGAGTCTGAATGCTGCCACCCACCCACTACATCCCAGAAAAAACAGTTCCCTGACCTTCCAGTCCGCTAGTCCTTACAGATACCCAGCCTCCTCCCACAAGCCCTGGACTCCAGGAAGAGCTCTGGATTTGCAGAGAATGTGGGGCGCCAGGACATGCCCAGTTACGGGAACCCAGAATTCGCACGTCACCTCAGGTGTGGCCCCGCTGAGGTGGGCTCTCGGCTACTTACATGGGGTCCCCCAGCACCAGGGCGAGGCCATTCAGTATCAGCAGCAGCAGACAGCTGGGGCCTGAGTTAGGCGCCATGGTGCAGGGAGAGAGAGGGGAGGGGACAGAAGGGTACAGGGAGAGGCAGCGGGGGAAACTTAAGCACCGTCTGCCAGTGGCTGCTTTTATGGTGTTCCCTCCCTCCCTCAAGCCCTGCCCTCTGCACCCCCATTGTTGCCTCCTTCCCCCTCCTGGCCCGGGGCTGCCCAAGATTACACAATACCATTTCCTAGGTTTTTCAGTCTTTGGGTAAGTAACTCAAGGCCGTAGTCTTCTGCCACATGAAAACAGATGTCCCTTGCCCGGGCCTCAGGGCCGTGACCCAGCAAAGTCACCTGGTTGTTTGGCACTGTCCAGTAGAGAGATATTAAAGTCCAGAGAATCCTCCCCACCCCCATTGGACCCCAGCTCGCTGAGCCTACCCACCCCCACCCCCGACACACACCCCCGTCCACCTCTGGCCAAGCATGTCTTTGCTAAACCCTCCCTATGAGTTCCATTGGTGCGTGAAGTCTCTTCAGTTTCCATGAATTAGTGCCCTCCTCTGTGGAGAGAAGTCTGCTCCTTGGGGAAATCAGGGAGGTTTCTTGGAGGGTGGGACATGTTGGGTTGGGCTTTGAGGTATGCACAGGAGTTCACTATTTGCGTGTGCTTGTTATCTAGGGCAAGGGGGAGCCTGCGACTTATTCTCACCTGCCCGTTTCAGGATGCCTGAGTGGCAGTAGGGGTTAGAAAGCCAATCATGACAAAGTTTGAAGGACTAGTCATTTGCTATAACTCAATAGTTCCTTAGTGTATGTTTATTACTCTACAGTGTTTTATTTAAAGAGTTGTATATTCACATGGTACCGTATCAAAAAGTTGATACACAGGGAAAAGTCCGCCTTCCTCCCAGAGTTTCATCTCAGTATATGGGTCTTTCTCTCTCTCTCTCTCTCTCTCTCTCTCTCTCTCTCTCTCTCTCTCTCTCTCTCTCTCTCCCCCTCTCTCTCTCTGTCTGTCTGTCTCTCTCTCTCTCTCTGTATTTGAGAGGACACACCTGGCTGTGCTCAGGACTGATTCTTGGCTCTGTGCTCAGGGATCACTCCAGGCAGGCCCAGGGGACCATATGGAGTGCCAGGGATCAAACTTGGGTTGGTCGTGTGAAAGTAAGCACCTTACCACTGGACTGTCTCTCTCCTGACTGTATCTTCAATTTGATACTGCAACCAAATCAAATCTATTTCTTTCTAGAGATACCTTATACACATACCGATGTTTGGGAGATCTAATTTTTTTTAATTGAGAGGGTCGGAGGCTGGAGTGTTGGTATAGCAGGGAGTACGCCTTTCTTGCACGTGGTGTGTTTCGGTTCTATCCTTGTATCCCATAGGGTCCCCCAAGCACCACCAGAAGGAATTCCTGAACCCAGAGCCAGGAATAACCCCTGAGTATTGCCCAGTGTGGCCCCAATTCCTGCCCCCACTCCATTCATTGAGGGAGCCTGTAGAGAGAGTATAGCGGGTAGGGCATTTACCTTGCATGTGGTCAGCGCTGACCTGAGTTCGATCCCCAGCACCCCACAGAATTCCCTGAGACTCACCAGGAGTGATTCCTTAGAACAGAGCCAGGAGTTAGCCCACACTGCCGGTGTGGTCAAAAAATAGATAAATAAATAAAATTCAGAAAAGATATCTCCAATTTGCCTCCTTAATTAGTAAGATGGAGCTGGAGCGACAGCACAGTGGTAGGGCGTTTGCCTTGCACGCGGCCAGCCCAGCCGAACCGGGTTCGATTCTTCCGCCCCTCTTGGAGAGCCCAGCAAGCTACCGAGAGTATCTCGCCCGCACGGCAAAGCCTGGCAAGCTACCCATGATGTATTCCATATGCCAAACACAGTAACAAGTCTCACGATAGAGACGTTACTGGACCCGTTCGAGCAAATCGATGAACAATGGGAGGACCGTGACAGTGACAGTGACTTAGTGAGATATAAGTTGCAAAAGAGTCTTGGTCACGATCACGATCACGACCATCCTGTTATTCGTCAATTGCCTTGAGCAGGCCCCAGTAATGTCTCCTTCATCCTAGCCCTGAGATTTTTTTTTTTAAAGTGCCATATTCAAGGCTCTTTCAGGGTTAGGAAAATGAGACCCATCATTGCTACTGGTATTCGGCATATTGGGTACACCACGGGGAGTTTGCCAGACTTTGCCGTGTGGGCAGGTTACATTCGGTAGCCTGCCAGGTTGTCCAAAGTGGGAATGAGATAATAAGATGTCGCATGGCCGCGAATGCGGCTGCGCACTTCCAGGAGCTGGGTTTTGTAGTCTCTGGGTCTTGGCCGTTGATGGGATTACACGGCGGCGCCAGGGGGCCAGTTGGTGGGTGTGACCCCTGCCTACTGGAATTTGGAGGATCTGGGTGGAGGGTGCTCAGCCCCGATCCGAGCAGGCTTGGAGATCTCAGCCCCGGGACCCACATGCCTTTGTTCCTCTGCCAGTACCTTCATGCGTGTGGAGAGTGGTCTCAGCATGGTGGTGGCTGGTTCTGGAGGTCTTTGGCTGCCGGAGCCCTGGTCAGGGTGGAGAGGAAAACTCAACCCACTCTCTTCCAAGGGGCCCCGGTGAGGACATTTTTGCAGAAATAGGAAAGAACTTTTTTTTCCTGCTTTTTGGGTCACACCCAGCGATGCACAGAGGTTACTCCTGGCTCTGCACTCAGGAATTACTCCTGGAGGTGCTCAGGGGACCATATGGGATGCCGGGGAATCGAACCCGGGTCGGCCACATGACAGGCAAGTGCCCTACCCACTGTACTGTCGTTCCAGGCCCCAAAGGACTTTTTTCAAACCTGTAACTCCATAGATCCTATGGCAATTTAGAAAACTCTTTGGCACAATCTGAGGATTGCTAAAATAATATTGACAGGCCAAATAGAAGGTTTTAAAGAGGGGCCAGGGAGATTGTACAGCAGGGAGGGCGTTTTCCCTTGCATGTGGCTGATCTGGGTTTGATCCCAGGCATTTCATATGGTCCCCTGAGCACTGCCAGGAGTGATTCCTGAGTACAAGAGTAACCCCTGAGCATCACCAGGTGTGACTCAAAAAGCCAAAAAAAAAAAAAAAGGTTTTAAAGAATACATTTAAAATAGAGATGGGGGGGCTGGAGCGATAGCACAGCGGGTAGGGCGTTTGCTTTGCACGCAGCCAACATGGCCGATACAGGTTCGATTCCCAGCATCCCATATGGTCCCCTGAACACCGCCAGGAGCAATTCCTGAGTGCATGAGCCAGGAGTAACCCCTGAGCATCGCTGGGTGTGACCCAAAAAGCAAAAATAATAATAATAAAAAATAAATAAATAAATAAAATAGAGATGGGGGCAGAGAGATAATACAGCAATAGGGCATTTGCTTTGCATGAGGCAGACCCGGATTTAATCCCCAGAACTTGAGCGATCCTGCCAGGAGTGATTCCTGAGCACGAAGCCAGGAGTAAGCCCAGAGTACCACTGAGTGTGCCCAACCCCCACCCCCACCCCCCAAAAAAAAGTATTGATGGAGAGTCAGAGAGAAAACACAGGGGAAAGGCACTTGGTTTGCAGAGACCCTGGCTCAAATGCCTGGCACTGCACAGCAAGTGATCCCTGAGCACAGAGCCAGGAGTCAGTGTGGCCCCAAAAGCCCAAATTAAAAAAAAAAAGTCACACACACACACACACACACACACACACACACACACACACACACAGGAATAGAATAAGCTGTCCAGACGCTGACTTCCTGTTTCCCTGTTTGGCACTTTGCTTTCCCTAAACAATGCCCCTTAAAGACGGCTTGAAGTTTGTATGTTGCCTGAACAAACTTCCTCATTCTTTTGCACAATTGCCTATGTGAAAATAACCCGGACCCGCTGTCTCGCTAACAAAATCTCACTGACAAACCTCCTCACTGCCTTTTCCCGGGCTCGGCCCCTGTAGGCAAATTTAAGCAATTTAACTGGGCACCCCAGTGGCCCCACATGAAAAAAAGGGGCCATGACCCTTCTCAGTTGTCACTGAGCAAAAAAAGGAGCGCTTCAGATCACTGTGTTTTTCCTGCTCTGCCGTGCCCTGTTCTCTCTCCTCTGGGTGCCTGGGTTGACTTGCATTTTCTCACCACCTCAGAGGGAGCTGAGGGTTTGGGAGGGTGTGTCTGCTACTGCGGGTGTTCTTTTTTTTTTTTTTAATTTTTGGTTTGGGGTCACAGTCGGCGATGCTCAGGGGTTACCCCTGGCTCTGCACTAAAGAATTACTCCTGGCAGTGCTCAGGGGACACTACAGGATGCCGGGGATTGAACCTGGGTCGGCTACATTGCCTTCTCCGCTGTCTGATCACTCCAGTCCCTATTTTTATTTTTATTTTTATTTTGTTTGGGGCCACCCCCAGCAGTGCTCAGGGCCTTACTTCTGACTGCAGCCAGGGATCACTCCTGGCAGGCTAGGAGTATCGAGTGTAGAGGATTAAACTCGGGTCAGCCGCATGCAAGGCAAACTCCCTCCCTTGCTATGCTGTCTTTCTGGGTGTCCTTTTTGGGGGCTGGAGCGGTAGTACAGCGGGTAGGGCGTTTGCCTTGCACGCGGCCGAGCCGGGTTCGATTCCCAGCATCCCATAGGGTCCCCTGAGCACCGCCAGGAGTAATTCCCGAGTGCAGAGCCAGGAGTAACCCCTGTGCATAGCCAGGTGTGACCCAAAAAGAAAAATAAATAAATAAATAAATAAATAAAATGTACTTTTCTTCGTGTTGGAGTGGATAGCACAGCGGGTAGGGCCTTTTTGCCTTGCACACAGCCAACCTGGGTTCGATTCCTGGCTCTGTGCTCAGGGATCACTCGCATCGCTGGGTATGACCCAAAAAGAAAAAAAAAGAAAAGAAAAAGAAAGAAAAAAGTACTTTTCTCTGCCTGCCAAAGTCGCAGGTTGGGCTGGGGGGTTGGGGGAAATGAGATTGGTGAGAGTGAAACTGGGTCCATTAGTGCTGGGAAATGTACACTGGTGGAGGAATGGGTATTGCCTATTAAAAAAAATTTTTTTTTAAATGTACTTTTCTCGGGGCTGGAGCAATAGCACAGCGGGTAGGGCGTTTGCCTTGCACGCGGCCGACCCGGGTTCGATTCCCAGCATCCCATAGGGTCCCCTGAGCACCGCCAGGGGTAATTTCTGAGCACAGAGCCAGGAGGAACCCCTGTGCATTGCCGGGTGTGACCCAAAAAGCAAAATAAATAAAATAAAATTAAAATAAATGTACTTTTCTTGGGGCTGGAGAGATAGTATAATGGGTAGGGCATCTGTCTTGCACGGGTCCCACCCAGGCTCGATCCCCAGCTGGTCCCACCAGGAGCATCCCTGGGGTGTGACCCCCACCCAAGACAAAAAAAAAAAAAACCAAACCAAATGGCTTAAAATGTACTTTTCTCTAATTCCCAGCAAGGCTGAGCGTTAGGGAAAGGGGGTGAGGTTTTTCCCCGCGAGAGGCAAGAAAGGCGTTTGTGTGTGGGGGCTGGGGGGTATTTGGGGACTGGGTTGAGGTCAGGTCAGCCGCTGTCCAGGGTGAGCAGGACTCGCTCAATTTCCAGTAAGTGGGTAAAGGTGAGGAGAACTGAAACAAATGTGACCAATGGCTGCCCCGATTGCAACATTTCCCTCCCAGTTCTCTTTGGCAGGGGCGTGCAAATATTTGTTATTCCCCAGAATTTCTTTTCTCCATTTCTGAGACTGGGAGAGGGAGGGGGGGGGGCGGTGTCTGCTAGAATCTCCCCAACTTTTATTCTTAATTTTCTCCCCCTTCAGTCCCCACCATGAAACCCACCCAGATTCTGAGTTTCATGAGAGACTTAAGTATTTGTGGGTCTCTTTCGTCTCTGTCTCTCTATCTCTGTCTCTCTCTCTGTTTGTGTGTGTTTTGTGGGGGGGGGGGGTGCACATCTAGGAGTTCTATTCGCACCCAGTTCCGAGATTGCTTTTTTTTTTTTTTGCCTTTTTTGGGTCACACCCAGCAATGCTCAGGGGTCACTCCTGGCTCTGCACTCAGGAATTAATCCTGGCGGTGCTCGGGGGACCATATGGGATGCCGGGGATCGAACCCGGGTCGGCCGCGTGCAAGGCAAACGCCCGACCCGCTGTGCGATCGCTCCAGCCCCCCGAGATTGCTTTTGGAGGTGCTCAGAGAACCATATGGTGTCAGGGAGGAGAGCCGGGTCTCCATGCAAAGTGCTCAGGGAAGCTTAAGCATTTGGGCTCTGTGGTTCGTTTGTCTGTCTTGAGGAAGTATGAATTTTTCTCCAGGTCTGGGGAAATTCCTCCAGAATCCACCAGATTCTCTCCTCCTACCCTCGAGCCTCAGTCTACTTGCTTGAAAAAAATGAGACTATGATTTTATAGATATATATAGTACAGCTATTTTTATATATAGTACACCAAGTAGGATGCTTGCTTCGCACGCGGCCAACCAGGTCCGATCAACGGGAGTTCCGGATGGTCCCTCATGCCCCCCATGAGTGATCCCTGAGTGCAGAGGCAGGAGGAAGCCCCGAGCCATGCTAGGTGTGACCCCCCCCAAACAAAAATACACCAAATGGAACTCTGTTCAAGTCTGATGTTTTTGTTTCTTTTGTTGTTTCATGACCCCCACTAGGCTGTTTCATGACCACACTCTGGGATCACTCTGGGATCACTCCTGGTGGGGCTCCAGGAACCCTACAGGGTGCTGGGGATTGAGCCCACCCCCCTCTGCAGGTTCAAAGCAAGCCCCTCCCCCCAGGGACTATTGCTCTGATATCTCGTGTCTGCTGTTTGATGATTAGGGAGTGGGGAATTCCATTTTTTCTATACCACCAAAGCCTGGCATTCAGCTGCCACATGCAAAGAGGGAGAGCCACCGTGTCTGGACTGATGCTTACAGGTACTTGGGACAAACAAGACATAAATCATCTCTTAGTCACCTGAAATTCACATCCACCCGGAAGTGCTGGGTTTGGCCAGGCCAACTTTATTTTAGTTCTGGGGTCACACCGGGCGATACTCATGGCTCGGCACTCAGGAATCACTCCTGGCCGTGCTTGGGGGACCCCATGGGATGCCGGGGATCAAACCAGGTCAGGCACATAACAAGGCAAGCACCCTCCCCGCTAGACCATTGCTTCACTGCCTGTTAGCAGAAACCCAAGTACCGAGAAGGAGGTACAGAGGACTTGGGGGTCTGGGGTCCATGCACTTCCTCTCCTGCACCCCTGCAGAGGAGCTGCATACCACCCCTCTCTCTCCCCCAGAGCTGCACTGCCAGGCCTGGGAGTGGCAGGAAATCCCCATCTTATTTCCGGCCCCTGCAACTCCTGGATGGGGGTCCCTGCCACATCATCTTCGGGGAATGTCCTCTGAATCCTGCTACTTGCCCCTTAGGTCATGGCATGGCCTTCCCCCCCCCCCCCCACGTCCGCCTCCCCGCATCCCCCTCTTCCCGGGGGTCTGTTATTCATTAACTCACCTGTGACTTTGACTTGACCTCTCTCCCTACCCCCTTGGACACACACACGCCCACACATGCACCCAAGCACCCTGCCTGGAGGGTGCCAGGGACAGAGGCAGCCCTTTTTTTTGTCTTCCCCTTTTTGGGGTCACACCCAAATGTTCAGGGGGTTCCTCCTGGCTCTGCACTCAGGAATGACTCCTGCTGGTGCTCGGGGGACCATATGGGATGCCGGGAACCGAACCTAGGTCGGCCGCGTGCAAGGCAAACGCCCTACCGACCTGCTGTGCTATCGCTCTGGCCCCCAGAGGTAGGTCTTGTCGCGTTGTCTGCTCTGGGCCTGCTGGCCATCGCGGACCCTGGACAAACTGCTGGTGATGGAAGATCATGAGGACCTGGAAATTTCCTTTTCCTTTCATGTGTGTGTGTGTGTGGGGGGGGGGGGGGGGCATACGGCTGTTAACAAGTATTGTCGGGGCTGGAGATAGCACAGCGGGGAGGGCGTTTGCCTTGCACGCGGCCGACCCGGGTTCGAGTCCCAGCATCCCATAGGGTCCCCTGAGCACTGCCAGGAGTAACTCCTGAGTGCAGAGCCAGGAGGAACCCCTGTGCATCGCCGGTTGTGACCCAAAAAGCAAAAAAACAAAAACAACAACAACAAAAAACCAAGTATTGTCTAGTACTCACATCTCCCCAAGGGCGCTGGGGAGCACTAGGGTGACACCCGGCAGTGCACCGGTGTATGTGGCGTCGGGGATCCTGCATGGCACCTGTGGTCTCTCACTGTCCTCGTGAGCTCATTAGTTACACACTGGACCTCAGTCCTGGGCCTCCCATCTGCGCATGCGTCTGTCTCCAGGTTCCCCACCCCCCTCCCACCCCCATCAATCGCTGCCTTTACCTTGTGTCAGGTTCCCTGTGGTCCCCTTGGTCCCGGCTCTGTTCCCAGGTTGGGCACCAGGCCCAGCACACAATGTGGTTCCGTTAATAACTTTTATTATTATTTTTTTCGGGGAAGGGTCACACCAGGCCCATGTTCTGGGGGGTGACTTCCTGTCGTGCTTGAGGGACTGCGCAGGGGCAGGCACTAAACTTGGTTATGTATCCAGCCTTTTGGGTTTTATTTATTTTTATTTAATTTTTTGCTTTTTGGGTCACACCCGGCGATGCACAGGAGTTACTTCTGGCTCATGCACTCAGGAATTCCTTCTGGCGGTGCTCAGGGGACCCTATGGGATGCTGGGAATCGAACCCGGGTCGGGCGCGTGCAAAGCAGACGCCCTACCTGCTGTGCTATCATCACTCCAGTCCCAGGGGTTTTTTTTTGTTTTTTGGGGGCCACACCCAGTGATGCTCAGGGGTCATTCCTCCCCCCTCGCCCTGGGGTGATTCCTGGCTCTGCATCCAGGGGTGACTGCTCGGGGGACCATATGGAGTGCTGGGGACCCAACGTGCCAGGCAAATGCCAACCCCCCTCCAGCCACTGCCCCAGCCCCTTAGAACCATCTCCCCATCCCCTCTGGTTCCTGCACGTCCCTTCCCACACACTTCCCTGTCCCACAAATACAGGCCTCTTAAACTGCAGACACCAACCTCTGTTTTACACCCAAACTTCCAGAAAGGGGGAAAAAAAAAAAAGGAAAAAGAAAGAAAAAAACCCAGTTGTAAAAAGATCGGTCATTATTATACAGCTGGAATGTTGGGGCGAGGGGAGTTCCGGGCTGGGGGGCTGGAATGCCGGTCTTTGGGGGGAGGGGGGAGGGGACTGTGACGTCTGTCTAAGGGGGCTTCGGGGACTTGGGGCCCCCTGTGTGGGCGCAGGGGTAGGGCCGGCCGTCGGCTTCACTCATGCTTCGAGAAGGGCAGGAACTTGTGCGACAAGAGGTATTCACTAGTGAGGTCTTCTGGCCCGGGGTGCTGACGTCACAGCAGTTCTCGCCTGCTTGAGGTTTTGTTGACTTTGGACAGGCCTTCCCGGAACCCAGAATCGGTCATTCTAGAGGTGCACCCGGGAAAGTCAGGCCAGCAGGTGAGAGGCACTGGGCGGGGCCTTCCAATCAGAGCCACCCGGAGCCCCGCCCCCTCCACCCGGAGCCCCGCCCATCTACTCAAAGCCCACCCCCGAACCAGAGTCCTGCCCACGTGCCAGAACATCCAAGCCCCGCCCCCTCCACCCAGAGCCCCGCCCCTCTACCCAAAGCCAATCCCCGAACCAGAGTCCTGCCCACTTGCCAGAGCTCTCCAGGCCCCGCCCCTAATATAAGCCCCGCCCCTCCACCCATAGCCCCGCCCCTCTACCCAAAGCCCACCCCCTAACCAGGGTCCTGCCCACTTGCCAGAGCTCTCCAGCACCCACCCCCTAACATAAGCCCCGCCCCTCCACACAGAGCCCTGCCCCTCTACCCAAAGCCCACCCCCTAACCAGAGTCCTGCCCACTTGCCAGAACCTCCAAGCCCCGCCCCCTCCACCCAGAGCCCCGCCCCTCTATCCAAAGCCCACCCCCTAACCAGAGTCCTGCCCACTTGCCAGAGCTCTCCAGACCCCGCCCCCTAATATAAGCCCCGCCCCTCTACCCAAAGCCCATCCCCGAACCAGAGTCCTGCCCACTTGCCAGAACCTCCAGGCCCCGCCCCTAACATAAGCCCTGCCCCTCTACCCAAAGCCCATCCCTAACCAGAGTCCTGCCCACTTACCAGAGCTCTCCAGGCCCCGCCCCTAATATAAGCCCCCGCCCCCTCCACCCAGAGCCCCGCCCCTCTACCCAAAGCCCACCCCCTAGCCAGAGTCCTGCCCACTTGCCAGAGCTCTCCAGACCCCGCCCCCTAATATAAGCCCCGCCCCTCTACCCAAAGCCCATCCCCGAACCAGAGTCCTGCCCACTTGCCAGAACCTCCAGGCCCCGCCCCTAACATAAGCCCTGCCCCTCTACCCAAAGCCCATCCCTAACCAGAGTCCTGCCCACTTACCAGAGCTCCCCAGGCCCCGCCCCTAATATAAGCCCCCGCCCCCTCCACCCAGAGCCCCGCCCCTCTACCCAAAGCCCACCCCCTAACCAGTCCTGCCCACTTGCCAGAGCTCTCCAGGCCCCGCCCCTAATATAAGCCCCCGCCTCCTCCACCCAGAGCCCCGCCCCTCTACCCAAAGCCCACCCCCTAGCCAGAGTCCTGCCCACTTGCCAGAGCCCTCCAGGCCCCGCCCCCTAAAATAAGCCCCGCCCCTCCACCCAGAGCCCCGCCCCTCCACCCAAAGCTCCATTCCCCCACCCACTCGACTCCCCCCTCCACCCCGGGGCAGGCCCCGCCCACCCACGTGGCCACCCCGGAAGCTCACACTTGCTCCATCTGCACATCCTCCTCGTCCTCCTGAGGCAGCTGCAGGTAGGGGTTGTCCCTCGCCGGCTGGAACTTGTAGCCCGTGAGCACGAAGAAAGCCAGCGTGGAGGCCTCCACCAGGAGCTGGGAGGGGTGAGGGGCAGGAGCGTCAGAGCTCCCCCCTGTTTCCACGGGCTCCCGCCCCTTCCCCCCTCCGCGGCCTCGCCAGGTGGCCTCGCCGCCCACCTGGTACAGCCACTGCCACTGGAAGGGCACGGCCACCCTGAGCAGGATGGCGATGATCCGCGTGAAGTAGACATAGCAGATGATCTGCGGAGACGTGGGAGGGCACAGGGCAGCGGGGCCACCGGACAGGGAGACCCCAGGACCACTGGGGAGGCCCCCGCCCCCACCCAAGCCCTGGGTTCCAGAGGTGCCCCGGGAAAAGGCAGTTCGGGAGTGGAAGGCCCTCCAATCAGAGCTCTGGGATCCGCCTCCTCCAGCCAGGCCCCGCCCCCTTCGTCAAAGCCCTGCCCACTCCGCGAGACCCGGTCCAGGCCCCGCCCTTTTAGGCAAATCCCCGCCCTAGGCCCCGCCCCCGGCCCTAGCCCCGCCCCCTCCAGCTCACTCTCTCGACTCCGCCCCCTCCAACCTCCGCTAGGCGAGACTCAAGGGTCCAGTGATTGCCAAGTGCAGAGTTGGGGCAGGTGGGCGAAACAGGTGACCTCAACAAGCCCCCCCGCCGTGAGACGCAGGGGGTCCCTACCATGATGTAGTAATGCCGGAACAGCTTCAGCTTGGCCAGGTTCACTGCCACTGGGGGGGGGGGGGCACAGAGAGGGGTCAGGAGGTAGGCCAGGGACCGAGTGGACTCCGGGGGTGGGGAGGGGGTGGGCGCATGACCTAGGTGCGGGAAGCTCTGCGGATCCAGAGGGGCGCCGCAGGGGGCAGGGAAGAGCCAACCAAGTGGGGGGGGGGTTGTCTGGAAACCAGAGTGGGCAGAGAGGCTGGGTGGGACCTGGCAGGTGGGGCAGGGGCAGCGGGCAGGGTCTGGGGGCAGGACGGGGGTCCTTGCATGGGGAAAAAAGGCCTCACCCTTCCCGTCAGTGCCCGAGGCGTCCTGGAGATGCCGGATGGACCTGGGTGGGATGGGGAGGGACACACGGGAGGGTCAGCTGGACCCAGCGGGGCGTTTCGGGCAAGCACCCAGGGGCAGGAGGGGAGGGGGGAGGTCCTCACCAGACCACCGGGAAGAGGATGGCACCGCAGCAGAGGAGGTCCACCAGGAACAGCACCTCCTTCCACAGCCTGTAGTCGCTGGCGCCCTCC
Organism: Sorex fumeus; assembly: GCF_029834395.1. Taxonomy (NCBI): domain Eukaryota; kingdom Metazoa; phylum Chordata; class Mammalia; order Eulipotyphla; family Soricidae; genus Sorex; species Sorex fumeus. The sequence goes on along the minus strand of NW_026606366.1, from coordinate 180,815 downwards.
TCGCGGGAGTCGATGATGATATAGGCCACGTTGGCCAGCACCTGAGGGGATGCAGGGGGGAGGGGAGGCAGGAGCTGGGTGGGGGGGGCCAGGGCCTGCATCCCCGGGGTGGGGTGGTGGGGTCCCGCGCCCCTCACCTGCAGCGGGATCACGATGCCAAAGAGCTTCTTCTCCTTGTCGGACAGCACGTACTTGACGAAGGCCCAGCCCGAGCCGATGAGGGCAATGGTGATGAAGAGGAGGGCCCCCTTCAGGCTGCGCGGGAGGCGGGTGGGCGGTGGGTGAGGGAGGGGGGGACGACGTCGCCCTCCTCCTGCCGGGAGGGGGGGCTCCCCCACCCCCCCAGCACGCCAGGGGTCGGGCACTCACAGATGTGTGATGTAATGCATGACCGCGAGGCCCTCAATGGGGTGGCCCTGGCTGTTGATGAAGTAGTAGTTGATCTGGAGGCAGACGGACGGACGGACAGACGGACAGACGGGCGATCAGACAGATGGAGGGGTGGGGGGGAAGAAGGTGGCTGGGGGGCCCGACCCCCCCTGCAAGGTGTGCTCCAGGGATGAGGGAGAGCTGGACAGATGAACATGGAGACCCCCCCGCCCCAGACGGCGGGCCTGACCCAGTGAGGCAGGGCGACAGGCACTGGGAGGGAGTGGGAGGTCTGGGATGGACAGAGTGGACAGGGGTCCCGACGCCCAGGAAATGGACAGGGTGTACAGTGGCCACGCCCAGGACATGGACAGACTGGGTGATGGCCAGGCCCAGGACATGGACGGACAGGGCTGCGGATGTGCCCAGGAACGGATAGCAAGACACTTGGGTTGGGCGCAGGTCTCGGTGATTTTTTTTTTGGGGGGGTCACACCCGGCAATGCACAGGGGTTCCTCCTGGCTCTGCACTCAGGAATTCCTCCTGGCGGTGCTCGGGGGACCCTATGGGATGCTGGGAATTGAACCCGGGTCGGCAGCGTGCAAGGCACACACGCCCTCCCCGCTGTGCTATCGCTCCAGCCCCGGTCTCGGTGATTTTGAGGAGTGGGGCCGGGGTGGGCACTCACGCTGTGGAACAGCAAGGAGATGCTCTTGGTGAAGGCCAGGGCCGCCATGAGCCAGTGGATCTTGAAAACGTTATAGCTGGAGAGGGCGGGGCAGTTGGGGGCATCAGCCGGGCGCAGGAAGGAAGAAGGGGAGGGGTCAGAGCGACAGGACAAAATGGGTCAGGCGTTTGCCTTTCGCAAAGCCGACCCGGGTTCGATCCCCGGCATCCCAAGGTCCCCAGAGGACCACTGGGCGCAATTTCTGATGCAAAACATTCAGGAGTAACCCCTGGGCATCACAAGGTGTGACCGCCCCCCCCAAAAAAAAGAAAGGGAAGGTGAGAGGTGAGGGGGGCCCCCCCAGGATCACCTGTTCCTACAGAGGATGGTCACCCAGAAAATCCCGGCGGCCAGGAAGCAGGCGGCCATGACCATGTAGAGATTGAAGAGCGGAATCTCGGAGGCGGACAGGAAGCCATTGGGGTTCTTCTCCCGGATCATGACCTGGGGTGGTGGGGGTGGTTGGTAGCTGGGGTCCGTACCCCGCTGGTTCTGGTCGTGCAGCACTGTGAGTGGTGCACCCGGTTCTCCGCTCTGGGAGTCCCCACCTCCCCCGGGCCCCCCACCCGCAGCCTCTCATTTCTTCTCCCAGACCCCCACAATGAATGAACGCCCACGGCCAAGTGCACCACAGAAAGATGGGGTACTCATGAGCCAGGGTGATAGGACAGCGGGGAGGGTGCTTGCTTTGCCTGGGGCTGACCTGGGTTCGATCCCGGGCACCACACAAGAGTCCCCGGGGCTCTGCCAGGAGTGATTCCCGAGTGCAGAGCCGGGAGTAAGTCCTGAGCACTGCCAGGTGTGGCCCAGCCCACCCCAGAGCTGTTCGATAGTACAGCAAGCTGCACAGAGCTGAACTGGGTTGGGTCCCCAGCATCCCACGGGGTCCCCTGGGCACTGCCAGGACTGAGTCCTGAGCATTGCTGGGGGTGCCCCCCCCCCCCCCACCGTAAAAGATGCTCGGCCATCCCAATCCTGCCAGCCCTCCGGGAGTCCCTGACCCCCCCCCCCCCGCCACGCCCCGCTTACCGTGATGTCAAAGGGTTGCCCCTTGCTGGGGTCCAGGTTGTGGCAATTGTGAAAGTTGAGGCTGTACTGGCCTTCCTCGGAGCTGGAGCCAATGACCACGTGGAACTGGCCGAGGGGAGAGACAGGGAGCTTCATGGGGAGGAGGGGCGGAGGGGGGGGATTCCCCACTCTGCAGAGAGGCGACCCCCCCCCCCACACACACACCCAGCAACCCCCGCCCTCACGGACACACTCACGCTGAAGTTGTAGGTGTCGTTGCGATGGCTCAGGTCCAGCACCAGCTCGGTGTCCTTCCCGCTGGGTGTCCGAGGGGACAGATGTCCACCGGGGCTAGCACGGTGGGGGGCCCCTACGCCTTCCGGTCCTACGGCCTGATGCCCTCCTTCAGACATGGTGGGCTGGGACTGACCCTTGGTCTGCATCTCCGTTTTGGTCCCTGGTGGGGGGCCAAGGTGGGATGGGGTGGGGTGAGGGGGGGGCACAGTGAATGAGTACAGAGTAGAAAGATGGGGGGGGGTGGCGTGCCCTCCCCCACCCTCCCCTTGCAACGGGCAGCTCCGCTCACCGCCCTCCGCCTTGGGGGTGGCCACCGTGTGTGGGGCAGTGGGGAGCCCCGTTTCGTGGGGGGTTTCTGGCAGAAGCCCGGGAAAGATGAACAGCTTCTTCTGCTCCCCATACTTCCGCACCTGGACTCTGGGGGTGGGGTTGTGGGGGGGCAGACAGGGGAGGACCCAGGCTCAGGCACACAGCTGGTGCTGATGGACCCAGCACCCTGGGGCCCTCTGGGTCTCGCTCGGGCCCAGCACTGGGCTCAGTTAGCAACCCTGGGGTCTGCCTTTGCCGACCTCCAACCTCCAACCTCCAACCTTGGTGGCATCTTCCAGGTCAAGTTTTATTTACTCGAGCAACGCTGGGGCCAGAGCGAGAGGACAGCAAGGAGGGCGCTGGCTTCGCGTGCCCCCGACCTGGGTTCGATCCCTGGGCGTCCCATAGCACGCCCTGAGCCCCACCAGAAATGATCCCCGAGCGCAGAGCCAAGAAGAGGCTCTGAGCACTGCTGGGCGTGATTCCCGAAGCCCAGGGATGTGGGGCCCCGTGGCAGAGGTCGACCTCCACGTGCGCAATGTGTACTGTGTCATGTTGACCGTGTCAACACAGTCCTGACCGGGCCCTTGGGTGTGACCGTACGGGGGAAGCACGTGACCCGCGGCTGTGTCCGAACCCCAAGACGACCAAAACGTGCAGCTGTGGAGGGGACCCAGGTAGAAGTGCACGTGTCCAGCGTGGGCAAAAGGCCTGGGTTCGATCCCTGGTACTGCCCGGCCCCACCCCGCTTCCGGAAGTGACCTTCTTCCTCCGGTCTGGGGTCTTGGGTCTGAGGTCCCCAACTCACCGCTGCCCCTTTCTGTCGATGAGGAAAAGGACCAGGAAGTTGCTACTGTTTTTCAGGAGAGGACAGTCCAGGGGGTTCCGGTTCTGGGAAGTGGGAAGAGGGAAGCCTGGTGACCCCCTCCCCTCGCTGAGACCAGACAGGGCTCCGGGGGTCACATGCAGCAAGACCCACCATCTCTCCCTTTCCCTCCCATGCCCCCCTACTCACCGAGTAGGAGCGAATGCTGCCAGATCGAACCCGGGTCAGGCTGAAGCCCACCTAGCAGGTGAGAAGAAAAGGGAGGCAGGAGGAACGGGACTTTTAGCAGGAAACCCCTTCCCCCAGACCCCACTTTCTGGAGCAAGAGGCTGCATTTACTGAACACTGAGTACTCGAGCCCTCTTATACTCATTGCATTTTTTTTGAGGGGGGAAACCACTCCCGGTAGTGCTCAGGGGTTACTCCTGGCGCAGTGCTCAGAGATCACTTTTTAATTTTTTTTTTTCTTTTTTTGGGGGGGTCACACCCAGCGATGCTCAGGGGGTTACTCCTGGCTCTGCGCTTGGAAATTATTCCTGGCGGTTCTTGGGGGACCATTTGGGATGTCGGAGGTGGAATGTGGGTTAGCAGCGTGCAAGGCAAATGCCTTCCCTGCTGTGCTATCACACCAGCCCCTCAGGGATTGTTCCTGGCAGTGCTCGGGGACCCTAGGGAAGGGCGGGGATCAAACGGGGCGGGGGGGGGGGGAGAACACCTTCCTCACTGTCCTATCTCTCCAGCCCCCAATTAAAAAAATTATTTTTGATCCATGTGTTGTTTATGAGAATGTTATATTATTATTATTATTACTATTATTATTATTTTGCTTTTTGGGTCACACCCGGCGATGCTCAGGGGTTCCTCCTGGTTCATGCACTCAGGAGTTACTCCTGGCGGTGCTCAGGGACCATACGGGATGCTGGGAATCGAACCCGGGTCAGCCGCGTGCAAGGCAAACGTTCTACCTGCTGTGCTATTGCTCCAGCCCCTTTTTATTTTTATTTATTTATTTATTTGCTTTTTGGGTCACACCCGGCAATGCACAGGGGTTACTCCTGGCTCTGCACTCAGGAATCACTCCTGGCAGTGCTCGGGGGACCATATGGGATGCTGGGAATTGAACCCGGGTTGGCCAAATGCAAGGCAAATGCCCTACCCGCTGTGCTATTGATCCAGCCCCTTCTTCTGGTACTTTTTTTTTCTTCTTTTTGGGTCACACCCGGCGATGCTCAGGGGTTACTCCTGGCTCATGCACTCAGGAATTGCTCCTGGCGGTGCTCAGGGGACCATACGGGATGCTGGGAATCGAACCCGGGTTGGCCGCGTGCAAGGCAAACGCCCTCCCCGCTGTGCTATCGCTCCAGCCCCTATTTTATTATTTTTGAATGTTTTTGTTTTTTTAGGCCACATCTGGTGATGCCCCGGGATTACTCCTGAGTCTGTGCTCAGGGATCACTCCTGGCAGGGCTCAGGGGACCATATGGGATGCCGGGCACTGAACCTGCGTCAGTCACCTGCAAGGCAAGTGCCCTTCCTGCTGTACTGACGTGGCCCCTCACTCACTGAACTTCCCAACCACCCAGTTTCCCTTCCTCATCCTCATCCTCATCCTCCACCTCCCCTCCCCCCCGGCACTCTGTCCCAGATGTCACTTCTTCAGGAAGACCTTCCTGGGTCCTTTGGATCTAGGCTCCTAGGTTTTTATTATTTTTTTTCCACATTTAAAGGTCAATGGTGAGGGGCGGTGAGAGTGACTGACCTGGGTTCATCCTCAGCATCCCTCAAACCCTGCCAGGAGTGATCCCTGAGCGCAGAGCCAGGAATAGCCCCGAGCACCACCAGAAGTGGCCAAAACAAAACAAAACAAAACAAAAAAACAGCACAGAAACTGGGGCTGGAGAAATCGTGCAGCAGGTCGGACTTTCCACCTTGCACTTGGGCTATCTGGGTTTGATCCCCGGCATCCCCTAGGGTCCGAATCTTCCAGAAATGATCCCCTGAGCACAGACCCAGGAGTAAATCCTAAGTATCTCCAGCTGTGGGCCCCAAACTCAAACAAAATACACTGTATTTCCTCCCATTGTTCATCAATTTGCTCGAGCGGGCCCAGCAACGTCTCCATTGTGAGACTTCTTGTCACTGTGTTTGGCATATTGAATATATCACGGGTAGCTTGCCAGGCTTTGCCACTCGGGCGAGAGACTCTCGGTAGCTTGCCAGGCTCTCCAAGAGGGGTGGAGGAATCGAACCTGGCTCGGCCGGGCTGGCCGCGTGCAAGGCAAATGTCCTACCTGCCTACTCCAGCCCAGGGCCCCAAGCTCAAAAACAAAATTGAACCAACAAAAAATATTAATAGTGAGGTCTGGAGAGATAGCACAGTGGCTAGGGCGTTTGCCTTGCACGCGGCCGACCCGGGTTCGATTCCCAGCATCCCATATGGTCCCCTGAGCACCGCCAGGAGTGACTCCTGAGTGCAGAGCCAGGTGTAACTCCTGTGCATCGCCAGGTATGACCCAAAAAGCAAAAAAAAATAATAAAAAAAAAAATTAATGGTGAGCTGGAGAAAATAGCTCCCTTGCATCAGGAACAGGCATAGTGTGTGGAAGCCCCAGATTCCGTTCCTGGCACTTCCTGGTTCCTGGGAGCACTGCTGGGAGTACCCCTCCCAGTCCCCCCGCGGTGCCACCTGTAGCCTCAAACAAAACCTGCGTTGATCATGCATGCCGTATCCACCTGAACCTCTCTGAGAAGCTGAAGGCAGGGGCCCACAGAGACGGCTTTGCAGGTGCCGGCTAACCAGGAGGTCCACCACAGACACAATTGCTCACTGCGGGAAAGGGGGGTGGGGGTGGGGGGACCAGCGGGGTGGGGTGGGGGGCTCAGGCCCCCAGCTCATGGGTTAGCACTTAGTGTAGGAGATCTTGCATTTCCTAGGGTAAAGATGGAGAAATAGGTTCACAGAGGTCCAGTGAACCTAGATCTCGTGTGTGTGTGTGTGTGTGTTGTGTTGTGTGTTGGGAAACAGTGTCTAGGAGGTGAGTCCAGATTTGAGTGTGACCAGCCTCCAGCAAGCCCCTCGGACCCCTCACCTCTGGGGTCCTCTCGTCCTTCTCCTGGAAGCCCAGGCGCAGAAGGCTGAGGTCCACCTCCAAGGAGCCGTTGGTGTAGAAACCGAAGTTGTTCAACTGGATGTCGGCTCGCTTCTCGCCCTGCGGGAGACCAAGGAACGCCAGCACTCCTGACTTCTCCCCACTCCTAGTGGTTCCACCCAGGGGGTCAGGTGCTGGGAGGGGTGGGGGCGCCCCAAGGGTCATCTGTCCTCTCCCGGTACCAACCCCTTTTTATTTGGTGGTGGGGAGGGGTCCACACCCGGCGATGCTCAAACTCCTTATCCTACAGTCAGGAATCATTCCTGGGGGGTGGGGGTGGGGGCTGGGACGCCCCTATGGGATGCCAGGGATCGAACCCGAGTCCAAAGCATGTAGCACGGTAGCACTATTTTTTAAATTTTTTTTCTTTTTTGCTTTTTGGGTCACACCCGGAGATGCACAGGGATGACTCCTGGCTCTGCACTCAGGAGTTACTCCTGGCAGTGCTCAGGGGACCTATATGGGATGCTGGGAATCGAACCCGGGTCGGCCACAGTGCAAGGCAGATGGCCTCCCCGCTGTGCTATTGCTCCAGCCCTATTCTAAAAAAAAATTTTTTTTTTAAAGGACAAGTACAAAGGATGACAGGGGAGGCTGGGGTCCCGCGGTCGAAACCCCCAACCAAACAAAGGGAGAGAGGGGCTAGGGTCGCACTGAATCTCCAGGAAGAGAAAGTTTTTTGGGGGGCACCTGGCACTGTCCCCTTTTCATGCCTCTTGGACAACCTGGAGATCCCCACTTGCGCCCCCTCGTGTGCTGAGATTTCAACTGGGGACCCCCACCCCCAACCCTGAGATCCCAGTGGGTGCTCAAAGGACGCCCCCACCCCTCATTCTAGAATGCCCGGGGGGCCTCCCTCTGGGCGGGGCCAGGGTTTCCCCTGCCTCCCAGGGGAGCGGGAATCCCAGGCCCGCGAGGAGCTAAGAGGGGCCGCCCCTCCCCCCTGCGAGGGTGCTGGGGGGCGCGACCCCCCTGCGCGGCGGGCCAGGCTAGACCACCCGCGGGCTGCAGCAGGGGGGGATCCTCGGACGAGACCACTCCGGTTGCAGAAAATCGCAGGGGCCCCGGCGGCGAGGGGAAGGGGGGAGGGGTCAGGGGTCACCGGGCGGCTCCATCCTGCAAAGGGGGCGGGGGGAGCAGGACGAGACCACTCGGAGCCAGGGGGCTTCTCGGCGACCACGCTGCGCTCCCGACCCCCGGCTGCCGCGCGCCGGGACTCACCGTCAACGCCAGCCGGTGGATGCGGCCCGAGCAGGAGCCCCAGAGCAGCAGCAGGAGGAGCCGCGACCCCCCGCCAGCCGCGGGGCTCCCGCGGGCGAGCCCCCTCCTCTCGCTCACTGCCATCTCCGGAGCCAGCGCCTCCCCCGACACCGCCTCTGACGCCCCCCTGCGGGTCCGCCTCCCCGCGAGCCAATCGCCGCGCAGCGGGGGCCGGACCCCACGGCGGCGCCAGCCCTCCGAGCCAATCAGCGGTCCCGCCTCGCCCACCGGCCGCTGACGTCGCCAGACCGACAGCACGCTCTTCCAATGAGAGCGGGCCAGGGCTCAATCCCGCCTCCAGCCTCGCCAATGACCGCGAGGATGGTCGCGGATGTGGTTTGATAGACAGCTCGTCTGGCCAATCGGCATGGCTCCGGTGCCCGGCCCTTGAAGCGGAATTCCTCTAGCTTGTAACTGACCGAAAGGTCCTGGACTACATTACCCAGAGTGCAAAGGGAACGGATTTTTTTTTTCCCTTCCCTAACCCTTGCAAGAAAAAAAAAAAAGGCCTGATCTAAACTACCTTTCCCAGTAGCCTCAAAGGCGGATTTCCTCTTTTTTTACCCCCAGGGACGTGGCTCCCCGCCAGAGTTCTGGCCGTCTTGGTAAACACGCGCATCTGCTCGGGCCTGCCCTGCTCGGAGTTTCCTGGTCCACGGGGAGGCCCAGCGCTGACCGCCTGCTAAACTTTGATCCTCGCATGACCTATGGCCCCAGGTTGAAATCCCTGTGCAAGTGGAGCCTCCTATCTCAGGATGAGACAGCTGGACGGCCACTCCCAGGTCCTCAGCTGGGCTGGAGGACAGGACCCTGACCCCAGCTGAGCCAGGATCTCAAGTTGGAAACCCAGCAGGACTCGCCCCCCCACCACCACCTCCCTCCCACCCTCGACCTCGGGTGCAGAAATTGAGCTCCTGAACCCAGAGCCGGTCCAAAAAGAAGGCAAAGCTTGCTTGAACCTCCCCGGATTCAGTCGCCCCAGCAGCCTGCGCAGGGAACTGTGATCGCAGGAAGGTTTTTTTCTAGCTCAAAAGTCGCCAGCAGGTGGGGCCAGGTCCCTGCATCACTCTTTTTTTTTTTTTTTTTTTTTGCTTTTTGGGTCACACCTGGCGATGCACAGGGGTTCCTCCTGGCTCATGCACCCAGGAATTGACTCCTGGCGGTGCTCAGGGGACCCTCTGGGATGCTGGGAATCGAACCCGGGTCGGCCACGTGCAAGGCCAACGCCCTGCCCGCTGTGCTATCACTCCAGCCCGGACATCACTCTCTTGAAGTCACACCTAGGTCCTCAATACTGAAGGTCTGGCCAGCTCGATGTGTCTTGGACTAGGAGACCCCCGAGTCCCCAGCCCTAGCAGGACGTTTGTGTCACTTCCGGAGCTCTGGAGAATGCACCAAAGATTGAGGTCGAGGGCCCCTGGGGATCGCTCCCCTTTCATCCCAGAGCCGCAGAGGGTGTAAACAGACTTTTAAGAGGGAGGCCACAGACTTCCAAGTGTCCCCGCCCCGCCCCCCTCACCCCTTCCCCACTGCCCGGCCCTAGGGTCCGAGTGTCCGGACGGCTGGGGAGGGGGGGGTGGGGGTTGCAATCCAGCCAAGTTGAATCTGAATTGGCCTTAAGAGATGCCACTAGGAAACGGGCAGGTGCAAGTGCGAACTGGACGTGAGCCGGGGAGAGATCTGGGCCCGGAGCCCCAAGGACGGTCCGTCCTCAGTTTCCCGGGCGCAGAGCTGGGGAAGGGGGGGTGGGGGGAGGGAAGGCAGGATGCGGTGGGGGCGCTAATGGACCCGGCCTTGGCGAAAGGCGCGTCCCGGCCAAGATCGAAGTCCTGCCATCCGCCTTGTGGTCGGAGGGAACCAGACCATTAATGGGACCATCTGGAGCCTGGCCGGCCCGCAAGATCTGGGTGACCTCCAGGTTCTCCCCCTGCGACGGGATGGGGTGGCAGTTTGAGCGTCCCAGGCCCTTTAAGGGACGGTCGGAGGGAGAGAAGAAAAGGAAGCGCCATCTGGGGCGGGGCAGGGGTGGGGGAGGATCCGAGGGGCCTGGGAGATTGGAAGGAAAAAAAAAAACGGGTCGGGTGTCCTTTAAGAGACAGGTCCGGTGGCGTCGGGTGGCGGAGCGCTTTTAAGAGGGGGGCGGGGCGGCTCGGAGGCCCCGCCCCGCAGGCCCCGCCCTCGCCTGCTGGGATAGGCTGGTTGGCGGGGGCGGGCCCCTGAGGCTCCGCCCTCGCCTGCTGGGGTAGGCTGGTTGGCGGGGGGCGGGCCTGAGCCTCGGAGGGGGCGTGGCCCTCCCGGGAGTGGGCGGGGCGGGGCCGGGCGCACCGCCCTGGGCTGAGTCTCCCGACGGCGGGCGGCGGGGACCGGGCGCGGCGGCGGCGGGAGCAGCGGGGGGACAGCATGGATTGGGGCACGGAGCTGTGGGTGAGTCCGAGCGACCCCACTCCGAGCGCCCCTTCCCCGGGGGGCGGGGTCCGGGCCGGCGCCCCCCGCCGCCCCTGGCTGCACCCCGGCCCGACCCTCTGCCCCCCACCCCGGGGCTCTCCTTGCTGGACCGCCCCGGGGGAGGGCAGGCGGCGGCCAGTTTGCGGGAGCGGCGTCGGGAAACTGAGGCACGGGGTCCCCCGAGGGAGGAGGCCCGGCGCGGGCAGCCCCGGGCGCTGGCCGGGGCCGGGGCCGGGGCCGGGGCGGCCGGGCGAGGTCACCTATTTTGAGCGTCCCGGCCGGGCGGCGGCTTATCTTACGGCCCCTGGGTGCGTGCCCGCCGCCCGCCTGTCCGACGGGGGCGGGGGAGGGGACCCTCCGGCCACTTCGGGCCCACGTGGGACCTGGGAAGTCCGGCCCGGCCTTTCCCCTCTCCTGCACCCGGCAGTCCGGGGGTGGGGGCTTGGGACGCGCGCGGGGCCGCGTGGGGAGGGGGCTCCGGGCTCGGCGTCCGCCCCCTGCCCCAGCCTCGACCCTGGAGCCCCCGAAGATCCCCCCCACCCCTCCCAGCCCCGGCCTGGACCTCGGAGCCCCCCACGCTCTGCTCTCGGGGGTCCCCGATGATCCCCCCTCCCTCTTCCCCGCCCCGGCCTGGACCTCGGAGCCCCCCACGCTCTGCTCTCGGGGGTCCCCGATGATCCCCCCACCCCTCCCAGCCCCGGCCTGGACCTCGGAGCCCCCCACGCTCTGCTCTCGGGGGTCCCCGATGATCCCCCCACCCCTCCCAGCCCCGGCCTGGACCTCGGGGCCCCTCACGCTCTGCTCTCGGGGGTCCCCGATGATCCCCCCACCCCTCCCAGCCCCGGCCTGGACCTCGGGGCCCCCCACGCTCTGCTCTCGGGGGTCCCCGATGATCCCCCCCACCACTCCCAGCCCCCGCCTGGACTTCGGAGCCCCCCACGCTCTGCTCTCGGGGGTCCCCGATGATCCCTCCACCCCTCCCCAGCCCCGGCCTGGACCTCGGAGCCCCCCACGCTCTGCTCTCGGGGGTCCCCGATGATCCCCCCCACCCCTCCCAGCCCCGGCCTGGACCTTGGAGCCCCCCACGCTCTGCTCTCGGGGGTCCCCGATGATCCCCCCCACCCCTCCCAGCCCCGGCCTGGACTTCGGAGCCCCCCACGCTCTGCTCTCGGGGGTCCCCGAAGATCCCCCCTCCCTCCTCCCCGCCCCGGCCTGGACCTCGGAGCCCCCCACGCTCTGATCTCACGGGGGTCCCCGATGATCCCCCCCCACCCCTCCCAGCCCCGGCCTGGACTTCGGAGCCCCCCACGCTCTGCTCTCGGGGGTCCCCGAAGATCCCCCCTCCCTCCTCCCCGCCCCGGCCTGGACCTCGGAGCCCCCCACGCTCTGATCTCGGGGGTCCCCAGGTGCAGCGCGGCGCGGGCGACCCCCACCCACCCCCTGCCCAACTCCGGGATCTCCTGGGAGTCGCCGCTGTCGGGGGCGGGGCGGGCGGGCGGAACTGAGTCACTTCTCGGGGGACCCGACGGAGCCAGGATCGGGGATCGGGGATTGGGGATCCGGGGGCCGCCCCCCGCCTGCCCGGCTGGAGGGGCCCCCCCAGCAGCCGGCCGCGGGGCGCCCCGTCCCCCCCACCCAGCCCTGACTCACCGCTGCCGGGCCGGCCGGATTTTCCGGAATCTTGGGCCGGGGGGATGGGGGGGATTAGGGGAGCCGGGGGCCAGCGAGTGGCCCTGCCCGCTTCCACGCCCCCCGGGGCCCCGTCCTGGGACCCGGACCCCCCGCTGTCCGGCCGCGGCCCCGCCCTTGGTTGGGGCCCGGCCCTGCCCTTCCCGGGAAGGGGCCGGGGGTTCCCGCCGGTTTCCTGCGCCCGGGGCGGGGCCTGGAAACTCCTGGGTCGGGACCAGCCTGGCTGGGGAGGGGCCTGGCTGGGGGGGGGGTCCCCTGCAGCAAGGCCCTGACCCCCCACCCAGGATCAGTTCGACGTGGGGGCCTGGCTGGGGGGAGGGGTCCCCTGCAAGACCCTGACCCCCCACCCCTCGACCCCCGCCCAGGATCAGTTCGACGTGGGGGCCTGGCTGGGGGGAGGGGTCCCCTGCAAGACCCTGACCCCCCACCCCTCGACCCCCGCCCAGGATCAGTTTGACGTGGGGGCCTGGCTGGGGGGAGGGGTCCCCTGCAGCAGGGCCCTGACCCCCCACCCAGGATCAGCTCGACGTGGGGGCCTGGCTGGGGGGAGAGGTCCCCTGCAAGACCCTGACCCCGCCACCCCTCGACCCCCGCCCAGGATCAGTTCGACGTGGGGGCCTGGCTGGGGGGAGGGGTCCCGTGCAGCAGGGCCCTGACCCCCCACCCAGGATCAGTTCCACGTGGGGGCCTGGCTGGAGGGGGGGTCCCCTGCAAGACCCTGACCCCCCACCCAGGATCAGCTCGACGTGGGGGCCTGGCTGGGGGGAGAGGTCCCCTGCAAGACCCTGACCCCGCCACCCCTCGACCCCCGCCCAGGATCAGTTCGACGTGGGGGCCTGGCTGGGGGGAGAGGTCCCCTGCAAGACCCTGACCCCGCCACCCCTCGACCCCCACCCAGGATCAGTTCGACGTGGGGGCCTGGCTGGGGGGAGGGGTCACCTGCAAGACCCTGACCCCCCCACCCCTCGACCCCCACCCAGGATCAGTTCGACGTGGGGGCCTGGCTGGGGGGAGGGGTCCCCTGCAGCAGGACCCTGACGACCCCCCACCCCTCGCGCCCACCCAGGATCAGTTCGACGTGCTGGAGAGGCACACGCAGTGGGGGCTGGACCTGCTGGACCGATACGTCAAGTTCGTCAAAGAACGGACCGAGGTGGAGCAGACTTACGCCAAGCAGCTGAGGTGAGAAGACCCCCCGGGAGGGCCAGGGGGGCGGCGGCGCCCCGAGACGGGGGTGGGGGGGACAGGTGGGGAGGGGGGCGCGAGGCTCAGCCTGGTGGTGTCCACCTCTCGCCCCTTAGGAGCCTGGTGAAGAAATACCTGCCCAAGAGACCGGCCAAGGATGATCCTGAGTCCAAGTAAGGCTGGAGAAGGGCTAGATCGGGGGTGTGTGTGTGTGGGTCTGTGTGTGTGTGTGTTTTCTTGGGGGGCACACGCGTCCCTCCTCCTTCTCCTGTAGCCATCCCAGCTGGACCCTCATCTCTTGTGTTTTGGAGGGGGTTGTGATCTCCCTGGCTTTGCACTCAAAGCATCACTCCTACCTGTGCTGGGTGGTGGTGGGTGGGGGGGGGGGATCATAGGGCGTGAACCTGGGTCGTGCGTGTGTGTGTGTGTGTGTGTGTGTGTGTGTGTGCAGGGCAAGCGCCCTCCTCCCCTCTGTGCTACCGCTCCAGCCCCTGGCCCCTCACCTCTCCCTTACTTTCCACACGGGATCAGAGTCTAGATGCAGGACCCAGATTACCAGATTACACGGGCTGGAATCCCCAATCCACTGCTTTCTGCGCCCGTTTCCTGGAACTTTTGCCTCAGATTCCCTCTGCCTTGATTGCCCTGTTCTTCCATGCGGGTCTTGCATGTCAGTTTAGTAGTGGTGGTGCGGGTAACATGCACTGTGTGTTTAGTGGTGGTGCTGGTACAATGCACTGCATGTTAGTGGTGGTGCTGGTACAGCGCACTGCGGGTTAGTGATGGTGTCGGTGCACTGTGCAGTCAGTGATGGTGCCAGGTGCTACGCATGTCCGTGGTGGTGCCAGTGCACTGCTTGTTAGTGGTGGTGCTGCTACGGTGCACTGCGTGCGTGTTAGTGGTGGTGTCCTACCCTGCACTGTGTCAGTGGTGGTGCTGGTGCTCTGCACTGTGTTTTAGTGGTGGTGCCGGGGTGCTGCACTGCGCGTGAGTGGCGGTGCCAGTGTCTTGGTCCCAGGGTGGGGGTGGGGTGGCCCTCCTGGCTTCAGGGCTCACACATCTTTTTTTAGCCTCCGTGCTCACTGGGGGAGGTCCCACTGTCTCCCGCTGTGTTCAGGCGTAGCCAAGCAGTGCTCAGGCCGTCACATGCCGTTGCCGGGCCTGGTACTCTCAGGCCCTTGTTAAGCTGCCAGGACCTCCTGACACACGTGGGCGCCAGCAGAGATCCAATTCATGACCCCAGGCTTGCCCATGGGATAGGAGGGGCTCTCGCTAGTTACCGGATGGGGGAGGCAGAGGCAGGGTCAGATGACTTCAGCCTCCGTTTTTTCTCGTCTGTGGAACGGGGAGTGTGGTGGAGGGCTCCCCATAGGTTCGAGGAAGTTCGCCATTCCATTTTCTTTCTACTGATTTTGATTTGGGGGCCGCACCCTGCAGTGGTCAGGGTTTACTCCTCCCTCTGTGCTCAGGGATCACTTTTTGGGCTGGCTCGGGGGACGATACGGGTTCTGGGAATCGAATCTGGGCCAGCTGCGTGCAAGGCAAACACCCTCCCAGCTGTCCTTCATTCCATTTTATTCCGGGCCTCCTGCTCCAGGCTCTATAAAGCTCCAGAAATCAAATTTTGTTTCGGTGGAGCGATAGCACAGCGGGGAGGGCGTTTGCCTTGCACACGGCCGACCCGGGTTCGATTCCCAGCATCCCACAGGGTCCCCTGAGCACCGCCAGGAGTCATTCCTGAGTGCAGAGCCAGGAAAGACCCCTGAGCATCGCCAGGTGTGACCCATGACGCAAAAAAAAAAAAAAAATTTGTTTTGGTGCCTTGTTGGGCAGTAGCATCTGACCTGAACCGGTTGGTCTTGGTTTTTTGGGAGGTTACACCCAAGTAGTGTTCTGGATTTACTCCTGGCTCTGTGTTCAAGGGCCACTCCTGGAGGGGCTTGGGGGACCCTATGGGGTGCCGGGGATCGAACATAGGGTCCTTTACCTTTACCTCACTTGGGGGAAAAAAAAAAAGCAAAATAAAATAAAAACAAAACAAAACTGACATTGGGTGACTGCGCTGGTCCCATGGGGCTGAGGTAACATTAGCAACTGTCTCCCCGTCCCCAACCCCTTAGTTAATCATTTTGAGATCCGAAATGCATCCCACACAGGATCGGGTTAGGGGATTTATTTATTCTTAAATTTTTTTGCTTTTTGGGTCACACCTGGTGATGCACAGGGGTTACTCCTGGCTCTGCGCTCAGGACTCACTCCTGGCGGTGCTCAGGGGACCCTATGGGATGCTGGGAATCGAACCCGGGTCGGCCGTGTGCAAGGCAAAGGCCCTACCCGCTGTGCTATCTCTCCAGCCCTGGGGTTAGGGGATTTAGATCCAAATTTTTGCTCATTTGTTCCGGGGCCACACCCGGCGTTCCTGAGTACTGACTCCTGACTCTGTGCTCAGGGATCACTCCTGGTGGACTCGGGGGACTATCTGGGGTGCGGAGGATCAAACCCGGGTCAGCCCTGCATAAGGCAAGCTCCATCCCCGCCGTACTATAGTTCCAGCCCCATGGACAATGACTTTAGGTGGTGTTGGGAGGAATGTCTTGGTGAAGATGTGTGTGTGTGGGGGGGAGGGTGGGGGGGGCGGAGCGATAGTACAGTGGGTCGGGCATTTGCCTGACACATGTCGGACCCGGGTTCGATCTCTGGCATCCCATAGGGTCCCCCAAGCACCGCCAGGAGTCATTCCTGGGTGCAGAGCCAGGAGTAACCTCTGTGCATCGCTGGATGTGACCCAAAAAGAAAAATGAAAAAAAAGGTGTGACAGTGACCTTTGTCTTTCCACCGTGTTCAGGTTCAGCCAACAGCAGTCCTTCGTGCAGATTCTCCAGGAAGTGAACGACTTCGCAGGCCAGCGGGAGCTGGTGGCCGAGAACCTTAGCGTCCGGGTGTGCTTGGAGCTGGCCAAGTTCTCACAGGAGATGAAACAGGAGAGGAAGATGGTGTGTGAGCTCCTCCTGGTGTGCTCCCCAAGCGAACACCCCTGCAGCCTAGGGCGGGAAGCCTGATTTCTTCTGCTTTGGATTTTTTTTTTTTGTGGGGGGGGTCACACCCGGCGATGCTCAGGGGTTCCTCCTGGCTCTGCACTCAGGAATCACTCCTGGCAGTGCTCGGGGGGACCCTATGGGATGCTGGGAATCGAACCCAGGTCTCCGCGTGCAAGGCAAACACAGCCTTATCTGCTGTGCCATCGCTCCAGCCCTCCTTTATTTTTTTTTTTGATTTTTAAAAATAATCTTTGTTGGGGCTGGAGCGATAGCACGGCGGGTAGGGCGTTTGCCTTGCACGCAGCCAACATGGCCGACCCAGGTTCGATTCCCAGCAGCCCATAGGGTCCCCTGAGCACCGCCAGGAGTGATTCCTGAGTGCATGAGCCAGGAGGAACCCCTGAGCATCGCTGGGTGTGACCCAAAAAGCAAAAAAAAAAAAAAAAAAATCTTTGTTTCATTCTGGGACCACACTGGGCTGATTCTCAGGGCTTATACTCCTGGCGCTGTGCTCGGGGATCACTCCTGGAGGCTCTGGGAATTTTATTGAGTTGCCAGGAATCGAACCCGGGTTGGCTGCGTGCAAGGCAAATGCCTT
This sequence comes from Sorex fumeus, assembly GCF_029834395.1. Taxonomy (NCBI): domain Eukaryota; kingdom Metazoa; phylum Chordata; class Mammalia; order Eulipotyphla; family Soricidae; genus Sorex; species Sorex fumeus. The sequence goes on along the minus strand of NW_026606366.1, from coordinate 163,915 downwards.
CCCTGTTGGACTCTCACTCTGGCCCTGAAACCAGTTCTCTTCTTCTTTTTCTTCTTCTTCTTCTTCTTCCCACAGCACTTCCAAGAAGGTCGTCGGGCCCAGCAGCAGCTGGAAAATGGCTTCAAACAGCTGGAGAATGTGAGTTGGTGGGCGGGGAGGGCGGCTCTGGGCACAGGACAAGTGTGCCTGGTCCGAGAAGCGGCCTCCTCTGCTCCCCACCCCCCAACCACCCTGCACCCTTCCTTTCCCTGTGGGTTCCCAGCATACCCACCTCTTCTTGTTTGTTGAGCGATAAGGTTTTTGGTTTTGTATTTGCGCTATGCTCAGGGCTCAGCGATGCTCAGGGCTGACTCCTGGCTCTGCATTCAGGGTATCACTCCTGGCGGTTTTCGGGGGACACTTTGGGATGCTGGCATTCACCTCATGCCTTGCAGACACCCTCCCTGCTGTACTCTGTCATGAATTTTTCTTAAATTTTTTTTTTTTTTTTTTTTTTTTTTTTTTTTTTGCTTTTTTGGGTCACATCCGGGGATGCTCAGGGGTTCCTCCTGGCTCTGCACTCAGGAATCACTCCTGGCGGTGCTCGGGGGACCAGAGAGGATGCTGGGAATCGAACCCGGGTCGGGCCGCATGCAAGGCAAACGCCCTCCCCGCTGTGCTATTGCTCCAGCCCCCTCTTAAATATGTTGTCATTGTTTTTGGCTTAGTGCTCACACTTGGTGGTGCTCAGGGCCGACTCCTGGCTTTGTGTTCAGGGATCAGTCTTGGAGGTGCTCAGGGGGACTCTGTGGGGTGCTGGGGATTGAACCCGGGTCAGGCCGCGTGCAAGGCAAACGCCCTCCCTGCTATCTACGTGGTGTCTTCTCTCCGGCCCTTGAGTAATGCCTTCTTGAAACTGTTTTCTCTTTTGATTTTGGTTTTTGCTTTTGTTTGGGGGGGGGGGGGTGCTTAGCTGGTGGTGCTCAGCCCCTCGGTGCTCCCAGCTCCGCACTCAGGAGTGCTCCCTGCAGACCTTGGGGAGTAAATACTACAGTGCTGGGAATTGTACCCCAGGCCTCCTGCAAGCAAAGCCTGCAATCCAGCCCCCTGGAAATGTCTCTCCCGCTCTGGCCACCCAGAATCTCTGGTGTCCCAGCCTCCTCCGTGCCGGGGCGGGGGGGGGGGGGGGTGGTGACTCCCCGATTTGGTTCCGTCCCTGACACAGAGTAAACGGAAGTTTGAGCGCGATTGTCGGGAGGCGGAGAAGGCCGCGCAGACGGCAGAGAGACTTGACCAAGATATCAACGCCACCAAGGCCGACGTGGAGAAGGTGCTGGCCGGCTCAAGGGCCCGGGGTCAGGGTGGGGCCTGGCCAGAACCTGCCGTGACCTCTGTGTGTGTGTGTGTATCTGGTTTCTCAGGCCAAGCATCAGGCCCACCTTCGGAATCACATGGCCGAAGAAAGCAAAAACGAATACGCCGCCCAGTTACAGCGCTTCAACCGAGACCAGGCCCACTTCTATTTCTCCCAGATGCCCCAGATATTTGACGTGAGTGCTCCAGGCTCCGCCAGCGCCCCACCTTCCTCCCCTAAGCCCCAGAATTAGCTGACTCCTATGCGCCCATCAAAACCCCAACGGCAATGCCCCCGTTGCCAGAAGGAAAATGGGAGAATTCATTAGCAGCAAAGAGGAAGCAGGAGCGAATTCTTTTCTCTCTGCCACAGATGTTTGAGATTTTTTTCCCCTTTTTTTTCTTCTAAGCCCCACTAACCCGCACACGTCCTATGAAAAGTTTCAAACGACCCTGCGTTTATTTTGTAGTCCACCCTATATCACACTCTCGGCCCTAACTGTAGAGTCTGGCATTGCCTGCACCCAGTGTCTGCCTTTTCTTCGAAGCCCTTGATGCCGGGGTGTTCCCCCAGGAATCTGCCTGACCCCGTGTCTCCCCTGTCCAAATTCTGTGTGCTCGGGGAGAGAGGTGGGGGGTGGGGGGCAGAGAGAGAGAAGAAAGAGAGAGAGAGAGAGAGATTAAATGGGTAAGATGCACTGTGCTGACCTTGCATGCAGCCAATCCAGGTTCGATTCGATTCCTGGTACCACACAGGGCTTCCTGAGTGCAGAGCCAGGAGTCAGCCCTGAGCACTGTTGCATGTGGCCAAAAAAAAAAAAAAAAAGAAAACACAGGGGCCAGAGCGATAGCAGAGTGGTTAGGGCGTTTGCCTTGCACGCGGCCGACCCGGGTTCGATTCCCAGCATCCCATAGGGTCCCCTGAGCACCGCCAGGAGTAACTCCTGAGTGCAGAGCCAGAAGGAACCCCTGTGCATCGCCGGGTGTGACCCCCCCAAAAAAACCCTAAAAAATAATAAAAAAAAAACAACAACAAAGCAACAACAAAAAAAAACAATTCTCAGAGCTCCCCTGACACGGCCCCTCCCCTGAGCTTCTGGCTAACGTCCTTCGCTCCCCCGGCAGAAGCTGCAGGACATGGACGAGCGCAGGACCGCCCACCTGGGCACCGGCTATGGACTCCTGTCAGAGGCCGAGCTGCAGGTGGTGCCCATCATTGCCAAGTGCTTGGAGGGCATGAAGGTGGCAGCGGAAGCAGTGGATGCCAAGAACGTGGGTACCTGGTCTGGGGCGGGGATGTGTGCAGGGGGACAGAGACAGAGACAGACAGACAGACAGACACACACACACACACACACAGAGCGGGGACCAGCCAGCCCAGCCTCAGAACTCACACAGACCACCCCGCGCCTCCCATCCACCCACTTCCTTCCCCAGGACTCCAAAGTGCTCGTGGAACTGCATAAATCCGGCTTCGCCCGCCCGGGCGACGTGGAATTCGAAGATTTCAGCCAGCCCATGAACCGGGCCGCCTCGGACAGCAGCCTGGGAGCCCCGTCCGACGGTCGCACCCCGGGCCGCAGCCGTGCCAAGCTCTGGCCCTTTGGCAAGAAGAACAAGGTGGGGGCCGGGGCCCTTGGGAGGGCCGGAGGTGGAGTTGGTGTGTTGGTGGAGGGGGCAGGAGGTGGGTGTGAGCACCGCCCGCGGGGGGGGCCCCCACTGAGTCAGCGCCAACGGCGGAACGCTGAGTCCCAGGGAGGAATTTTCCTCTTGGCTGCCAGCCCGGGTTAGAGGGAAGGAAAACGGGCCGGTGATTGGCCTGGGAGTCCCTCGAGGTTTGGAGGGCCAGGGAGGGGCCCCCCGGCGTGTCCACAGGATGCCAGGAGAACCGGTGGTAGAATTTGGGGCTCAGGAGACTGGTGGCCTGAGGGGGTTCCCATCCCGGCCCTCGCGGTGGGGGTCTAGGTTCCCCTAGTCTCAACCTTCAGGGATTTTTTAATTTGTATTATTTTTTGCTTTTTGGGTCAGACCCAGCAAGGCTCAGGGGTTCTTCCTGGCTCCGCACTCAGGAATCACTCTTGGTTTGCTCGGGAGACCTGATGGGATGTCGGGGATCGAACCCGGGTTGGCTGTGTGCAAGGCAAACCCCGCTGGACTATTGCTCCGGTCCCCCTCAGGGAAATTTTCCCCCCCCCTCCTATGGCTTTCAGTGTCAGGGACCTCCCTGGACACCCCCTGGTGACCTCACCCCCTTAGGGGTCTTGCTTGTTCCCCCGTACTCTTCCCCAGGTCAACGGCATCGCCCCCCCCACCCCAACCCCGGCTCATTATTTTCCTGCCTTTGAACCCCCCCCTCCCCACCCACACGCACCTGCCAGCTTGCTCCCACTCACCTGTCCGGGACCTCGATTCCTGCCCCGGGGTCCCCCTTTGCCTTTAAGACTGTGAGCCCAGAAAGCTGGGAGGAAGGGGAGACGTCTTTCACACACACACACACACACACACACACACACACACACACACACACACCCCAACTTCCCATCCCAGTCTAGCTACGGGACATAAACGAGGGTATGTGGGTGGGGTGGACGCAGCAGGATGGGTCTGGCCTTCTGGGTCACAGTCGACTGTCCCCTGTGTACCCTCACCCCTCCGCCTTTTTTTTTTTTTTTTTTTTTGCTGTTCTTTGCATGCATTTGCATTTACATTTTTAAATTTTCTGTGTGGTTGTGCATCTTAAGTTGTGGTTTTCTTACTGTTTTTTTTTTTTCTGTTGTTGTTTGTTTTTTGTTTCTGTTTTTCCTCTTCTCCGTCTTGGGTTTCCTCCCCCCCTCCCTCACTCCCTGTCTCCCTCCCTCCTTTCTCTCCCTCTTTCTCTCTTCCTCTTTCTCCCTGCCTCTCTCTCTCTCTCTCTTCCTCTCTCATCTCTCTCTCTCTCTCCTCTTTCTCTCTCCTCATTGTGTCAATTGTTCCATCCATCTGCCCTCTCCCACCCACCTGGTCCTTACCTCTACTGTTCCTGACCCATCCCACCCACCCCCTGGCCCCCCGCCGGTAGCCGCGCCCCCCACCTCTCACCCCGCGGGGGGGCCCCCTGCCCTCGGTGTTACCCAATGGACCCCCGTCCCCCCGATCCGGCCTCGACCCCTTGGCCATACTGAGCGAGATCAGTAAGTCGGTCAAACCCCGGCTAGCATCCTTCCGCAGCTTCCGAGGTAGCCGTGGGGTAAGTGAGTCCTCGCTCCGACTCCCCAGGGGGCGGGCAGTAGGAGGAATGGGGGCCCAGCCCACCCAGCGGCCATGCGGGTGGCGGGATCCTGGGCTCGCTTTCTGCCGCAGGCCGGGTCCCCCTCCTCCCCGGAGCCCGACCCAGGTCTTGCTTTGCTGCTCAGTGCATGGCCTTGCCCCCCTCCAAAAATAAAAAATAAAAAAAAGAGAGAGAGAGAGAGAAAAAAAAATCTGGCGTGGGAAGGAAGGATTCGATGTGTCAGGAGCATCTTAGAACCTGGACACAGGGAGTCCTCCACGAACCGCAAATTCAGCATCTTGCTCCCTGACCCCCCCCCCCCCCCCAACTCTACAGACTGTGGCGACCGAAGATTTTAGCCATCTGCCCCCGGAGCAGCAGAGAAAGCGGCTTCAGCAGCAGCTGGAGGAAAGGAACCGGGAGCTGCAGAAGGAGGTTGACCAAAGGTGAGTGGTGGGGGGAGAACGGGGAGGGGCTGGGGTATGCAGGTCACTCTGTCCACGCTCGAGTGACCTGGAATGAGGCTCCGAGATTCCCCCGAGCCAGTCCCAGGCACCTGGGGCTCGAGAGACGCTTTCCGCCACACGTGGAAGAAATGCTTACCTCCACCTTCTTGTGAGTCATTCCGGTAAACAGAAGAAGAAAGCCACCTGCCCCACCGCCACCTCCCCCAGCTCTCCCTTCTCCCATGAGCAAGCATTGGGGAAATCCATCACGGTCACGGTCACAGTCCTCCCGTTGTTCATCGATTTGCTCGAGCGGGCCCAGTAACGTCTCCATCGTGAGACTTGTTGTTACTGTGTCTGGCATATCCAGTACGTCACGGGGAGCTTGCCAGGCTCTGCCGTGCGGGCGAGATCCTCTCGGTAGCTTGCCGGGCTCTCCGAGAGGGGCGGAGGAATCGAACTCGGGTTGGCCATTTTGGCTGCGTGCAAGGCAAACGCCCTACCACTATGCCATCATATAATGTTGGGGCCAGAGCCCTAGTACAGTGGGCAGGACAGCTTGCCTTGATTGGCTGACCCTGTTCGATTCCTGGCAGCCCATAGGGTCCCCCAAGCCTGCCAGATGTGATTCCTGAGCACAGAGCCAGAACTGGGTTCTGCCAGGTGTGGCCCGCACAAAAACAGACAAGCAAAAATCTGGGGCTAGAGCAATAGGACAGTGCAGAAGGTACTTGCCTTGCACGCGGCTGACCCAGGTTCAATCCTCAGCATCCCATAGGGTTCCCTGAGCCCTGCCAGGAGTGATTCCTGAGTGCACAGCCAGGAGGAAGCCCTGGGCATCACCGGGTGTGGCCCAAAATCAGGGGGGAAAAAAAATAGCACAGCAGGTACAGTGAGGAGGGCCTTGTCTTGTACTTGGCTGACCCAGGTTCAATCCCCAGCATCCCATAAGGTCCCCCATCACACTGAGAGTAATTCCGGAGTAGTACAGAGCCTGGAGAACCCCTGAGCATCACCTAGTGGGGCCTAAACACACACACACACACCAAAAAAAACCAAAAACAGAAAAAGGCTGTTTCAAGCTCAGTGGTCTGTAGACTTCGTTGATATGTACTGGCCTTAATCCTGCACTGCCGGACTCACTCTCGGCAGGGGAGACTCTCCCAGGAGTTGACGAGTCTTCCTAAGAGCCCACGAGGCCAGCCCGAGTCCCGCCTGTCTTATTTCTGTAGGGCTCCGAGCCCAGTGCCTGGAACAATGCCTGGTACTCAGTCAAGTGCTCACAAAGTATCTGGCTAGGTTCCGATGAGTGTTTGTTTTTGGCTTAGGGGACCACACCCAGCAGTGCTCAGGACTGATTCCTGCCAGGGCTGGAACCCAGCACCCTGCCCACTCTGTTCTCTCTTCAGCACCACAGATTTGATTTTTTTTTTTTTGCCCCCGATTGTCCTGGCTTTGGGGCCCACCTCTGGCCAGGGGTGGCCTCTCTCTGGCCCCAGGGAATGTCTCACCATGAGATTCTGCTCCCGTCTCCACCACTCACCCTCTCTCCCACTCTTATCTCGTACACGTCGGGAGCACCCCACGCCAGGAAGGGATTTTATTATTGTTTGCTTTGTTTTGCTTTTTGTTTGTTTCGTTTTTTCGTTTCGTTTTTTTTGAGCCACGCCCAGCAGTGCCCAGGGCTGACTCCCGGCTCTGCACTCAGGGATCACGCCCAGTGGGGGCCCAGGGGACCCTCTGCAGTGCCTAGGAAATAGAACCCAGCTTGGCTTGAGCAAGACAAGCCCCTTCTCCACTGTACTATCATTCTGGCCCCTGGTTTTTTTTTGTTTGTTTGTTTGGTTTTTTTTTTTTTTTGCTTTTTGGGTCACACCCGGCGATGCACAGGGGTTCCTCCTGGCTCTGCACTCAGGAATCACTCCTGGCGGTGCTCGGGGGACCATATGGGATGCTGGGAATTGAACCTGGGTCGGCCACGTGCAAGGCAAACGCCCTCCCCGCTGTGCTATTGCTCCAGCCCCCTGGCCCCTGTTTTTGCTTTTGTGTGTGTGTGTGTGTGTGTGTGTGTCATACCCAGTGGTACTCAGGACTAACTCCTGGCTCAGAGATTGCTCCTGGCAGGCTTGAGGGACCCTCTAGGGTGTGGGAATCAACCCAGGTCAGCTGTGTACAAGGAAGCACCCTCCTTGCTAACTCTTTCTCCAGGATCCCCTGTTTTGTTTTGTTTTTTCTTTTTGGGGGGAGCACATTTTTGCTTATGCAGTGCCGGAATCAGACCACGCATGCAAGGCCAGCACGCCATTCCCTGTCCTGTCTCTGCACACCCCCCGTTTTTTTTTTTTTTTTTGTTTGTTTTTTTTTAGCGAGGGTCCAGAGTAGTAGTACAGTGGGTAAAGCGCTTGTCTTGCACATTGCAGACTTGGGTTCGATCCCTGGCATCCCATAGGATCCCCCGGGAATCTCCAGGAATAATTCCTGAGCGCAGAGCCAGGAGTCAGCCCTGAACATCGCCGGGTGTGGTCCCCAAGATAAAAAAAAAAAACCAAAAATCCAACTTGTTAAAAAATAGATTTGTCATCGGTGTGTCCTAGCTCTGAGTCATGATGCTGGGACCCTTCTTTCTTATCTCTCCGCCCGCTCCCAGGGAAGCCCTGAAGAAAATGAAGGACGTCTATGAGAAGACGCCCCAGATGGGGGACCCCGCCAGCCTGGAGCCCCGCATCGCAGAGACCCTGAGCAACATCGAGAGACTCAAGTTGGAAGTGCAGAAGTATGAGGTCAGGGAAGACCCTGGGGAGAGGCGGGCCCCCCCCCCCCACCCCCCCGGACGCTGAGTCACTGTGTGCAAGGAGGGAGGGGACCTGCCAGCTGTTTCTCATCACCGGCTGGGGTGTGCAGAGGTCAGTCCGGGAAACCCTCTGTGCTCCGGAGGGAAGTGACCACGTGTGTCCCTTGCTCTCAGGCGTGGCTGGTGGAAGCAGAGAGCCGGGTCCTGAGTAATCGGGGAGACACGCTGAGCCGCCACCCCCGGCCCCCCGACCCCCCGACCAGCGCCCCCCCTGACAGCAGCAGTAGTGGCAGTAATAATAGCGGATCCCAGAACAACAAGGAGAGGTGAGGTGGGGCGGGGGCAGGTGGTCAGAGCGGGAGCTGGGTCAGGGCGCAGGGCTCCCCCCGCCCCCCATCTCCCCTGGTCCTCACTTGGCTCTACTCCTGCCTTCCAGTTCTGAAGAACCCCCCTCAGAGGAAGGTCCGGACGCCCCCATCTACACAGAGTTTGATGAGGACTTTGAAGAAGAGCCCACATCCCCCATTGGTCACTGCGTGGCTGTCTACCACTTTGAAGGTGCGGACGGTTTACAGGGGTGCATTGGTGGCTTGAAAGTGGGGGGGTCGCCCTTGGCCAGGGCTGCTGCTTATTGGGGGGAGGGCTGGTATAAGGTATGATTTATTTTTTCTTTTTGGCTTTTGGGATCACACCCAGCATACTCATGGCTCTGCACTCAGGAATTCTCCTGGCGGTGCTCCAGGGATCACATGGGATACCCAGGGATTGAACCCAGGTTGGCCACCGGCATGGCAAACGCCTTCCCCGCTGTACTATCGCTCCGGCTTGGTATAGGAGTTTCTAGTGGTGCATAAGGGACCCAGGATCACTTCTGGCAATATTTGACCGTCCAGGCGGGAGTTCAGTATGGGGGTCTGAGAAACGCAGTATTGCTCAGATCCTGAGGTGCTGAGGACCCCTTGGGTCAGTCACATCTGGTGATGCTTGTGGGGGTCCCAGGGGGTTGCATCTGGCAATGTCCCAGGCATGCAGTGCTAGGGATCAGACCCAGGTCAGGCACATGCCAAGCCTGCACCCTGACCCCCGTACTATCTCTTAACATGCCCTTTTTTTTTTTTAATATTTTTTTTTTATTTTTAGTGAAACACCATGAGGTACAGTTGTAGATTTACAATTTTTTGTGCTTGGGTTTCGATTATACAATGATCAAATACCCATCCCTCCACCAGTGCCCATTTTCCACCACCATGGATAATATCCCTCCCACCCCCATCCCTCCCATCTCACCCTGCCTCTGTGGCAGGGCAATCCCCTGTGTTCTCTCTCTCCTTTTGGGTGTTGTGGTCTGCAAAAGAGGCATTGAGTGGCAAACATGTTCAGTCCATAGTCTCCTTTCAACATGCATCTCCCCTCCTGGGAGGATCCTCCAAACACCCTTTATTTGGTGCTCCCTTCTCTATCTGAGCTGCCCTTTCCCCTAGAATGCCCGAACATGCCCTTTTTTGTTGGTTTTGGGTGCTCAGCCTTACTCCTGGCTCTGAGCTCAGGGATCGCTCCAGGTGGGTCTCAGGGAACCTCAGTGCAGTGCCAAGAGTTAAAGCTGGTTCTGCCACGTGCAAGGCAAGTGCCTTAATCCCTGTCCTCTCCCTGCCTCACTTCCTTGAATTTCTTGAAAGTTGCATCTAAAGGGCCAGAGAGGGCTGGAACTATAGCACGGCGCGTAGGGCGTTTGCTTTGCATGCGGCCGCCAACCGGGTTCGATTCCTAGGATCCCAGATGGTCCCCGGAGCACCGCCAGGAGTCATTCCTGAGTGCAGAGCCAGGAGGAACCCCTGTGCATCGCTGGGCGTGACCCCCCCCAAAAAAAGAAAGAAAAAGAAAAAAAGAAAAAGGGCCAGAGAGACAGGTTAAGGCACTTTGCCTTGCGTGCAGCGGATCCCAGTTCAATCCCTGACATGGTGCAGATTTCCCGAGCACAGAACACAGAGCACAGAGCTCTGAGCACCGCCCCCCCCAACAAACAACAATGAAATTTGCATAAAGCACACCTGAGCACCCCCTTTTGTTTTTAACGTAGGAGTTCTGCTATTTATTCAGCCACTGATTAGCTGATTGAATTGGGCATGAACTCCACCTTACTTTTTTTTTTTCATTTTTTTTTATAATTTTATTTATTGCATCACCGTGAGAGCAGTTACAAAGCTTTTGGGTCTAAGTCTCGATCATACAATGAAACACCCATACCTTCACCATTGCCCATTCTCCACCACCAAAAACCCCAGTATATCCCCATCCCACACCCTCCTCCTACCTGGGGGGCAGATGATTTCCACATTAATCTCTCTCTCTACTTTGATCACATTCAATATTTTGACACCAGACCCACCATTATGATTTGAGATTTTACCCCAACACTCAGATCTGCTGAAAAGGCAACAGCAGACAATTTGTTTTCTATTGCAGGTTATGAATAACATATGATGTCGCGTGGCTGCAGTTGGGCCATGTGATTTTGAAATTCCGAAATTTTAGCACTTAAATCTGGAGGGATTTCTGCCAAAAGCCACTGGATTCCGAGATTTGCTCCTGAGTCTCTGGGATCATGGCCGTTGAGCAGCTTGATCAGGAGCCAGAGAGGCCGTTCGTGGGTGATGACTTGGGGGTCTCACTGGGGTGGGGAGGACAGGCCCCGGTCCACCCCTATCCCATGAGGCCCAACAAGTTTCCTCACTGCGGGCCCAAGCCTGACTGTCCAGTGGCTCTGGAGGATGGCGGCCACTGAGCCGCCAGGGGGGATCAGTCGGAGGGACAACACCCTTTCCCCCTGGGGTGGCCTGGCGACAGTAACATACTGTGGGGTCCAGACGCATTTCTGCGAAAATCCACTGGGTTCCGAGATTTGCTCCTGAGTCTCTGGGATCATGGCCATTAAGTGGCTTGACCAGGAGCCAGAAAGGCCATTGGTGGGCGATGACTTGGGGTCTCATTGGGGTGGGGAGGACAGGCCCGGCGCCACCCCCATCCCGGGTGGCCCAAAATACCACACCTGAGCACGCCCTGACCCCCACCCCCCACCCCAGGCTCCAGCGAGGGCACCGTCTCCATGGACGAGGGCGAGGATCTCAGCTTGATGGAAGAGGACAAAGGCGACGGCTGGACCCGAGTCCGGCGGAAACAGGGAGGGGAGGGCTACGTCCCCACCTCCTACCTCCGGGTCACGCTTAACTGAACCCAACTCAGGGTGCGAAGGGGAGGGGGCGTCGGCTGCTGCTTCCGGCCCACGGGGGCGTCCCAGGACCTACGCACTTTATTTGGGCCCCCTCCCCGCTGCCCCCGCCGTGGCTTCGGCTGAGACCTGTGTAGCCTGCTGCCCCCCTCACCACCGCCCCCCTCTCGACCCGCTGTGCCTTCGACCACCGATGTACATATTCCGATGTCATTATTATTTTTTTTCTGACGCTCGGCCAGGGCTGTTATGTTTTATATATAAAAGAGAAAAAATGATATCAAGCTCCAGGAGTGGGGAGTTTCTTTGGGAGGTCCCTGGGATGTCGGGGGGACGGGGGGGGCACACAGGGTGTGTCTGCCGGGAGAGATGGATTTTTTTTTCTGTTTTATTTTTTATTTATTTTTAATTTTTTTTATTAGTGAAACACCATGAGGTACAGTTGTAGACTTACAAATTTTTGTGCTTGGGTTTCAGTTATACAATGGTCAAATACCCATCCCTCCACCAGTGCCCATTTCCCACCACCACGGATCCCAGAATCCCTCTTACCCCCCATCCCCCCATCCTACCCTGCCTCTGTGGCAGGGAATTCCCTTTTGTTCTCTCTCCCTCCTTTTGGGTCCTGTGGTCTGCAAAAGAGGCATTGAGTGGCAATCATGTTCGGTCTATAGACTACTTTCAGCATGCTTCTCCCACCCTGGGAGGATCCTCCCAACACCCTTTACTTGGTGCTCCCTTCTCTATCTGAGCTCCCTTTCCCCCTAGCACGTGTGGCTGGCCTCCAAGTCATGGAGCAAAATTCCTGGTACTAATCTCAGCCACTCCTGGGTGTTAGTCTCCCATTTTGTTGCTTTATGTTCCCCAGATGAAGGCAATCTTTCTGTGTGTCTGAGAGATGGATTTTTGATGGATTTTTAAAAAGGTGCTTCGGGGTTCCCAGAGGGATTGAGGAAGGTGCGGGGAAGGGTTGAATGTGGTGATGTGTGTGTGTGTGGGGGGGCGCGCTATGACTTGGACCTTCTCTGCTCCCGCCCGGAAGTTGTTTTGCTTGTGGGGGGGAGGCCACACCTGGCCATGTCCTGTGCAGTCACACCTCAGCGGGTCCCCGTGGTATAGAAATTGGACCCCGGGCTCTTGCATGCAAAGCATGCGCTCTCCAGACCTCAGTACCTCCTCCCTGGCCCTTACTTGTGGTTTGGGGGCCACCCCCAGTGACTAGGTGTTTGCAGGGAACGTGCAGTCCTGGGGTCACCTGCGTACAAAACACGCTCTCCAGATGGTACAGCGGGGAGGATGCTGGCCTTGCACATGGCAGGACCCAGGCTCCATCCCCTCGCATCCCGTCGGGTCCCCCGCTCCCAGAATGATTCCTGAGCACAGAGCCGGGAGTAAAACCCCTGGGTTTTGCTGGACGTGGCCCCCAAACAAACAACTATACACACAAAATAAATAGCATGCTCTCCAGCCCTTAAATCATCTTGCCCACCCTGAAACCCGGTCAACTTCCTTTTTTTATTTTTTATTATTATTTTTTTGCTTTTTTTGGGTGGGGGTCACACCCGGCGATGCACAGGGGTTACTTCTGGCCCTGCACTCAGGAATTACCCCTGGCGGTGCTCAGGGGACCATGTGGGATGCTGGGAATTGAACCCTGGTCGGCCGCGTGCAAGGCAAACGCCCTTCCCGCTGTGCTATCACTCCAGCCCCAGATTTTTATTATTATTCATTTTTTAATTATTTTTTTTATTTTTCGTGTTCTTGTTTGCGGGATGGGGAAAGTTCATCCGCACCCTCTTGCGGCTGGCTGGCTGAGGATATGATCGACCCACTTCAGTTTCGTGGAAAGGAGTTGGGCTTTTAATCCCAGGGGCCCAGCGATTGGCAGGAAGAATCACAGCATTTTTGGAGAGCTCGACCCTCTGCCAGAGCTGCCAGTTCTTTCTGAGCACAAAAGCACCCGCTCACCATGTGCTCGGAGCACTGCAGTGGAGGGTGGGGGGGATGTCCCACGTTTCCAGATTTCAGGGTCTTTGCAGTGAGGGGGCAACGTGCCATCCCCTTCCCCCCAAGGTCCGCATTCACTTGGAGGACACAGGTAAAGCTTTTTGCAAATGCACCTCCCGTCCAGGAGAAAAAGTCGCTGCGTTCAGCCGTCAGGCTCCAGGCGCTGGGACAGGACACTGAGGACCCGCTGGAACTTCTCAAGACGAGTGGCCCGGGGTGCTCTGGCCCCCTGGCTCCCCCAGAGCAGCCGGCGCAGGAAGGGGGCACTCAGGGCTTCGCTCAGCTCCGGGTGCGGGCAGAATCCTGGGGGCGGGGCCAGCTGGAATGTGGGCGGGGCCTGGGAGAGCCACGCCCCGCCCCTCTGCACACCTGGTCTTTTGCCCCAGGGGGACTTTGACCCCGCCAAGGGCCCGGGAGGGACTCTGCCCCAGGTGTGCTGACGAGTGTGGCTGGGAATGGGGCGGGGGTGGCTTAGGGGCACTGTGTTTTGCAGGGGTGCCTGGGAGATGCGAGATGCAGGGGCCACATTCCTGAGGGCTGTTCCCAGAGCCCGACTAGTGGGGGGGCCAGGAGGGTGGGATTTAGTGGGATTTAGGGATCATGCTGCCCTGCTGATAAACTTGGGGGGAAGGCCATGTCGGAGGGACAGGTTGTGCTAAGGGGAGACAGAGTTTTTCCCTGGGCTGGAGGGAGGTAAGGTCCGTTTTTTGTTTTTTTTTTTTCCCCTTTTTATTTTGCTTTTTGGGTCACACCTGGCGATGCAAGCACAGGGGTTCCTCCTGGCTTATGCACTCAGGAATGACTCCTGGCAGTGCTCGGGGGACCCTATGGGATGCTGGGACTCGAACCCGGGTCGGCCGCGTGCAAGGCAAACGCCCTCCCCGCTGTGCTATCTCTCCAGCCCCCTCTACTTGTTTTGGTGAGGAAATGGGACCATGCACGCTTGGGAGGCATCCTCGGGGCCGGGGTGGCGGCTTGGCAGAGAGCAGGCAGGGAGCACCGTTTGGAGCCCGCGGGGTGCTCCGAAAGCCGGGGACGGTGCTCACTCACCTCGCAGGCGCCGGGCAGCCACCTGGCGGAATCTGGGCGCATCCCGGGCCACCTGTCGCGCCCGCTGCAGGGTCCGCAGCAGCCGCTCGCAGCTCTGGTCTAGCGGCCCGGGATTGGGGAGCTCCTCGCCCTCCAGCAGGCGCACCGCGGGTGCCACGTGCGGCAGCGCCACCTCGCCCGGCTCGCCGGGTCCTGCAGAGCAAAGGTTCTGGGCGGGGCTGGGCCTACGGGACCCCAGGGCTGCAGCCACCCGCCGAGAGGCTTAAGAGCCGAAGCAAGGTGCACAGATTAGAGCTGGAGCGGGCCGGGGCGTGGCCTAGCGCAGGGGGTGGAGCCTAGGGCCGTGTGGGCGGGGCCACGGCCGCGAGGAGGCGGAGCCTATGGGGAGAAGCAAAGAGGCAGGTGGAGTCGGCCCCAGAGGCTTGAACTTAGTACAGATCTGGACCCGGGTCAAGGGTGCGGTCCAGTAGAAGGACCGAGATTAAAGCGAAAAACAGGCGCTGCCGGGCGGAATCCTAGAACCGGATTAATAGAGCCTGGAGCAGGGGGCGGACCCTGGAGCAGACGCCTGGGCGGGGCCATAGCTGGGGCCTGGGCGGGACCTGGTGCAGGGGGCGGACCCGGCAAAGCGGGATCCTGGCGCAGGGGCGGGGCCATAGCAGGGGGCGGGGCGGGACCGGTTCAGGGGCGGAGCCATAGGAGGCATCTGGACGGGCCCTGGAGCAGACGCCTGGGCGGGGCCGATTCAGGGGCGGGGCCACAGCAGGGGCCTGGGCGGGGCCTGGTGCAGGGGGCGGGGCGGGTTCAGGGGCGGAGCCAGAGGAGGCACCTGGACGGGACCTGGTGCAGCGACCAGGCAAAGCGGGATCCTGGCGCAGGGGCGGGGCCATAGCAGGGGGCGGGGCCACAGCAGGGGCGGGGCGGGCTCAGGGGCGGAGCCAGAGGAGGCACCTGCACGGGACCTGGGCAAAGCGGGATCCTGGCGCAGGGGCGGGGCCATAGCAGGGGGCGGGGCGGGACCGGTTCAGGGGCGGAGCCATAGGAGGCATCTGGACGGGCCCTGGAGCAGACTGGGCGGGGCCGGTTCAGGGGCGGGGCCATAGCAGGGTCCTGGGCGGGGCCTGGTGCAGGGGGCGGGGCGGGCTCAGGGGCGGAGCCAGAGGAGGCACCTGGACGGGACCTGGTGCAGCGACCCAGCAAAGCGGGATCCTGGCGCAGGGGCGGGGCCATAGCAGGGGGCGGGGCCACAGCAGGGGGCGGGGCCATAGCAGGGGCGGGGCGGGACCGGTTCAGGGGCGGAGCCATAGGAGGCATCTGGACGGGCCCTGGAGCAGACGCCTGGGCGGGGCCGGTTCAGGGGGCGGGGCGGGTTCAGGGGCGGAGCCAGAGGAGGCACCTGGACGGAACCTGGGCAAAGCGGGATCCTGGCGCAGGGGCGGGGCCATAGCAGGGGGCGGGGCCACAGCAGGGGCGGGGCCACAGCAGGGGCGGGGCCACAGCAGGGGCGGGGGCAGAGGAGGCACCTGGACGGGACCTGGTGCAGCGACCGGGCAAAGCGGGATCCTGGTGCAGTAGCGGGGCCGTAGCAGGAGTCTGGGCGGGGCTTAGGACTTAGGGTGCTCCGGTTCTGGCACCTTGGTGAGCCGAGTCGCTTGCAGGCCGTCGGGAATCGCTTTCCCCGACGACGACACTCACCCTCGCCCTTCTCCAGGGCGCACATCAGCGGCTTCAGCTGCTGCTCAAAGGCCAGCGCGGCCTCCGTGTGGCTTCTGCGGAGCTGGCGCCACGTGCGCTCCAAGCGGGACACCTTGGAGAGAACCCAGGACCCGCGAGTCTGCCTCGCCTCTGCAGGCTTCCTCCGCGACCCTGCCCCCCCACCCCCACCCCCACCCCCGAGCCCGGCTTCCCCACGCACCTGGGGCAGGAGCAGCGCGCTCATGACCGCGGCCAGCCCCGGCAGGTCCCCCGCCGCCCCGGGGCGCAGCGCCAGCGCCAGCTCCACCAGGCCCCGCAGGGCAGCGGCGCGCTCCTCCAGGGACCCCGCGCAGCCCAGCACCGCCAGCGCCGCGGCCAGCGCCAGGGCCTCGTGCCTGTGGGATCGGAGGGCAGGAGGGTCTGGGGGCAGCGGGGGAGTCCCTGATGCAAAGGGAGGGGGAGGACGGATTGGGCTGGGTCCATTCCCTTCTTTTCCCAGAGGTGGGAATGGGTGGGGGGACCTCAGGGGTGGGGACTTGCACAGATACACACACACACACACACACACACACACACACACACACACACACTCACCTTTCCAATAGTTCCAACCTTAAGCGATGCCCATGCGGCAGCGTGAGCAGCTCCAGGCCAGAGGTGACCCCCATCGCGTCCTGCTGCGTCTTGGACACTCCCAGGAGACCTGTGGCCTGGGGGTTGGTGGGATGGGGGTGGAAAGTCAGGTGAGTTGGAGGAGTTCTTGGCCTGGGGGGGGGGTGACCCGGCGGGCAAGGGACCCACCTGACAGTCTGAAAGCAACAGGTGCAAGGCCGTGCTCTCTGCGTGGTGCTCCAGAAAGAGTTCTCGAAGCTTCTGCAGGACTTGGGGCTCCAGGGGCCGATTCTGGGAACCCAGCAGGCCGGAGGGGTTCTCAGGAGGGCAGAAGGAGACTTCCACCTGCGGTCTTGTGAAATACCTGTCTTTCTCCTTCTCCTCATCCTCCTGGGCCACTTCCCACCATGTGGTCTGTGGCTCTGGGCAGCCGTGGTCAGGGCGTGTTCTCTGGGTCTCCGGCACGCGGAGTACCAGCTCACAGTAGGTTGGGGGACGTCCAGAGGCCTCTGGCAGCGCCAGGGAGGGAGTGCGAGGGGGCTTGGTCGGCGCCTTGGCATGAAGCTGCCCATCGGAGGCTGTGAGGCTGTCAGCGATGGTTCCCAGGGGGGCTGGGGCTTTCAGCAATGTGGGGTCACTCTCAGTCCGCGGTAGGAGATGCGTGAAAACAGCAGTGTCTTCTGGGTGGAGAGGTACATGGAGAAGGGGGCTGAGTGGGTGGGGTCGGAGGCTGCATGCATGACTGTCACTTATTCGGTCACACCCGGCGATGATCAGGGGTTCCTCCTGGCTCTGCACTCAGGAATTACTCCTGGAGGTGCTCAGGGG
The DNA here is from genome assembly GCF_029834395.1 of Sorex fumeus. Lineage (NCBI taxonomy): Eukaryota > Metazoa > Chordata > Mammalia > Eulipotyphla > Soricidae > Sorex > Sorex fumeus. The sequence continues at coordinate 146,681 of NW_026606366.1, read as the reverse complement.
ATTGAACCCGGATTGGCCCTACCTGCTGTAATATGGTTCTGGTCCCAACTATTACTTATTCAGTCACTAGCCAGGCATCCTGCGGTAATTCCGTGAGGTTTTGAACTTGAACAGTCTGACATTACAAATGCTGCCCCCCACATGGACACTGACCGCTTCTGGGCTTTGGCTATGACCTCTGGAAGCAACGCTGCAGGGGCCTGAGAAACAGGACAGGGATAAAGGCATTTGCCTTGTTGGACTGGAGCGATAGCACAGCGGGTAGGGCGTTTGCCTTGCACGTGGCTGAGCTGGTCGGCCCAGGTTCGATTCCTCTGCCCCTCTCGGAGAGCCCGGCAAGCTACTGAGAGTATCTCGCCCGCACGGCAAAGCCTGGCAAGCTACCCGTGGCATATTCGATATGCCAAACACAGTAACAACAAGTCTCACAATGAATACGTTACTGGACCCACTCGAGCAAACTGATGAACAATGGGAGGACAGTGCAGACAGTGCCTTGCTATAGTTGACCCAGGTTGAATCCCCGGTACCTATTCAAGCACCTGCCAGGAGTGATCTCAGAGCAGAGCCAGGAGGAAGCTCTGAAGGTAGCCAGGTGTGGGCCCCAGACCAAATCAAAGCAATCTGAACCTCAACCAAACAGAAGTTGAGGGAATGGGTTTGCTTTCTGAAGAGCAGAACAGCAGTGCAAAGGCCCTGAGGTAGGTAGGAATAGATTGTGAAGGTTTCACACATTGAAGGGAGACTGACCCTGGGGTGAGAAGGCAGTGTGACGGGCTGGTCATGGGCACTTTGTAAAAATTGTAAAAATTCTAATTTCCATCTTCTTTTTTGCCACACCCAGTGATGCTCAGGGGTTACTCCTGGCTCTGCATTCAGGAGTTACTCCTGACATTGCTCAAGAGGCCACACAGGATGTCAAGGATTAAACCCAGCTTGGCCACATACAAAGCAAGCACCTTACCCGCTGTACTAACTCTCATGCCTTCTAAGTTTGAATTTTAATTTAAAAAATTTTTTTTTTTTTTTTTTGGTTTTTGGGCCCCACCCAGCAATGCTCAGGGGTTACTCCTGGCTTTGCACTCAGGAATTACTTCTGGCGGTGCTTGTGGGATCCTGTGGGAAGCTGGGGATGGAACTTGGGTCAGCTGCGTGCAAAGCAAACACTCTTCCCACTGTCCTGTCACTACGGGTCTATAAATTGGCATTTAATAGCACCTACAAAGTTCCTGGGTGTTTCTGAACTTTGAATGCATGGAGACCCCAAAGTGCTGGTTCAGCTGAGATCACTCGGGCAGGGAGAAAAAGGAAAGACAGAACCAGCCATGGCACCTCACCTGATTCAAAGGGGACACTTGCAGACTGTCCCAGAAGCTCCAAGCCTGCTGGCTGGCTGTCACTCCACTTCCTCGTCCTGGGCGGGGGGGGGGGGGGGGGTGGAGGGGACAGAGACAGGAGAGAGGGGAGCCCCATTCTGAGCAGGGCAGCTCCCCTTGATACCCAGAAACCCCTTTATCCAATCACGTAACCAAACTGTGATACTCAGGATTGGAGCAATAGCACAGCAGGTAAAGCACTTGTTTTGCCCAAGTTTGACTCGGGTTTTTCTGTTTGTTTTTGTCTTTTTTATTATTTTGGTTTGGTTTTGGGTCACACTCGGTGATGCTCAGAGGTTTATTTTTTGTTTTTTGTTTTTTTTTTTGCTTTTGGGGTCACACCCAGCGATACTCAGGGGTCATTCCTGGCTCTGCACTCAGGAATCACTCCTGGCGGTGCTTGGGGGACCATATGGGATGCTGGGGATCGAACTTAGGTCGGCCGCGTGCAAGGCAAACGCCCTACTCGCTAGTGCTATCACTCCAGCCCAGTGATGCTCAGAGGTTACTCCTGGCCGTGCACTCAGGAATTACTGGGATGCTGGGGGATCGAACCCGGATCAGGCATGTGCAAGTCAAGTGCCTTACCTGTTGTACTATGGCTCAGTTCCCCACCCCCAGCCCCCTCAGGTCCCAGCATCCCATAGAGTCCCCTGAGCATAGAGTCAGGAATAATCGCTAAGCGCAGCGATTCTTCCAAAATCAAACCCATCAGGGTGCTGGCGGGGGCAGGCGGATGTATGTTTAGGGGGCATCAGCTGTGCTGGGAATCAAAGAGGGACAGTTGCATGCAGAGCAGGGTCCTAAACCCTGCACAGTGTCCTCCCACAACGCTTGTCACCCCACACTGTCCCCCTAGAAGGAATCAGCCAAATCGAGAGGGAGAGGGGTGGGTGTGGAGGGTCACAGTGAAGCTAGGGATGCAGGGGAGAGAGGGTGTGAGTACCTGAGAGGCTCTTTCAAGGCTGGGCTGTCTAGAAGAGTGTTCTCGCTGACACTGCGTCCAATGGACACGCGTCGTGCCACTGGCCTGCAGGCCACAGCCCCCGTGGCCTGGGACAGTGGCCGGTGGCCACTAACATAGCTTCGAATCAGGGCAGGCAGGTTTGGGAATTGCTCGTCCTCCAGCTGATAGAGGGCTGTGGGCCGGCCGGGCCGGGGCCGCAGGAAGACACGGAGCACCTCGAAGTGCAGAGCTGAGCCCTGCCAGCGGCAGGAAATTACAGGCTGGCCCCCGCGGGACCCCGAGGCCCGCACCAGGAAGTCCCCGTCTCGTTGAAGAAGGGCTTCCGCCTTCTGGAGAGAAGATTTAGGCACAACAGATCACTTATGTATCACTTATGTATCACTTATGTAACGCCTGCCTGCATCCCATCCCCACCCGAACGAAACACAGTTTCTCTTGTATCAAATCACTTTCCCCCACGTTTGACAAGGGCCACACGGCAGGACTACATTTCCCAAGAGCCTTTGCAGCTAGGAGCTGCCACGTGACAAGATCTGACCAATGGGGTGAGCGCGGATATAAAAATGGCCACACAGGGGGCTGGAGGGATAGCGCAGCGGGTGGGGCATTTGCCTTGCACGCGGCCGACCCAGGTTCGATTCCCAGCATCCCATAGGGTCCCCTGAGCACCGCCAGGATTGACTCCTGAGTGCAGAGCCAGGAGTAACCCCTGGGCATCGCCGGGTGTGACCCAAAAAGCAAAAAAATAAATAAATAAATAAAAAGGCCACACAGACTTGGCCTTCCTAATCCTACTGCACTGCCCAGCTGTCTATATCTGCTATTGTGTCCTGGGTCTCCCCAAAATCCTAGGAGAGGGCAGATCCATACGATGCAAGGAGCTGGAAGATGAGAAAACGGGGAGCTGACCCCTTTCTGGTGCACTGCATGCCAGCCAGCTCCTCTGTGAACAGACACACCCATGAAGGTCTGGGAAAAGTTTATTACCCAGCTAATGCATGCTGACAAATGCAGCAGCCTCCAAACTGAGTGCAAGCACCGGGCTGGCTGAGCAAATGTTACTCTGGCGGAAGCCATTCGAAGGAGCCTTCCAAACAGATGGGACTGATGAGTCCCACAGCGACTTTTTTTTTTTTTTTTGCTTTTTGGGTCACACCCAGCGATGCTCAGGGGTTACTCTTGGCTCATGCACTCAGGAATTGCTCCTGGCGGTGCTCGGGGGACCATATGGGATGCTGGGAATCGAACCTGTGTTGGCCATGTTGGCTGCGTGCAAGGCAAATGCCCTACCTGCTGTGCTATCTCTCCAGCCCCCACAGTGACTTTTTAAAGCAGTCATTGCCAGCCTCTGTGGCTGACATTGTAATAGGGTACGAGGCACCCAAAAGAGATAAAGCAAGCCTGGCAGTAGGCCTGGGGGCACGGAATGATTCATGCAGAGAATGCAGGTATAACTCTGACTCTTGGAGAACAGAGGGACCTCATTTCTTTCTTTCTTTTTTTTAAGTCACTTTTATTATTATTTATTTATTTATTTTGCTTTTTGGGGTCCCACCCAGCGATGCTCAGGGGTTCCTCCTGGCTCATGAACTCAGGAATTACTCCTGGCAGTGCTTGGGGGACCCTCTGGGATGCTGGGGGATCGAACCCGGGTCAGCCGCGCGCAAGGCAAACGCCCTACCCGCTGTACTATCGCTCCAGTTCCGGGACCTCATTTCATCCTTGAGCAAAGTTAAGCAGAAGATAGCATTAGTCTGCTCTGGTGGTGCTCAAGGGTTACTCCTAGCTCTGTACTCAGAGATCACTTCTGGCGGTGCTTGAGGAACCATAACGGGATGCTGGGTATTGAACCCAGCTCAGCTGCATGCAAGATGAGAGCCTTACTCACGGTACTATCTCTCCAGTCCCAATATCAGCCCTCTCTTAAGAAAAAAGCAACCCTGAGGAGGCCCAAGGCTCCTCTTCAGATAAATATAGAAACTGGCCATGTGCCAAGTTCAAGTCCTCCGCCCAACCCCCACCCCTTTTTTTTTGTTTTTGGACCCACACCCAGAGATGCTCAGGGCTTCCGCCAGGCTCTGAACTCAGGGATCATTCCTGGTGGTTTGTTCAGGGGGCAACATGGGATGCTGAAGATGGAGCTTGGTTCAGCTGCTCCAAGGCAAGCATCCTCCCCACTGTGCTCTCCCTCCAGCCTTCCCCCCACCCCCAACCAGGCACCCTTTTTAACAGATCGTGACCCTCAGTTCCTCCCTCCACTGCTCAGAATGTCTGCAGAAGGAGGTACCTGACGGGACAGGGGACCATGGTACCAGAGTTGACCAACAAAGTCCTCTCCATCCTGGGGCAGCTGCATGGAATCTTGGAGGCAGAAGGTATTGGGACTGAACTCCTTTCTGGCGACAGGCCTCTGTTTTCCACATCTGTAAAATGGAAATAATGATCCTGTTCTGTCAGTTCCCTGAGAGGCAGTCAGCCCTTCCAGGCCCCTCTTTTTTTTTTTTTTTTTTTGCTTTTTGGGTCACACCCAGTGATGCTCAGGGGTTACTCCTGGCTCAAGCACTCAGGAATTACTCCTGGCAGTGCTCGGGGGACCATATGGGATGCTGGGAATTGAACCTGGGTCTGCCATGTTGGCTGTGTGCAAGGCAAACGCCCTACCCGCTGTGCTATCGCTCCAGCCCCCAGGCCCCTGTGTTTTCAAGACAGGGGTCACACACACAAGCCATCAAATCTTTTTTTTTTTTTTTTTTTGCTTTTTGGGTCACACCTGGCGATGCACAGGGGTTACTCCTGGCTCTGCACTCAGGAGTTACTCCTGGCAGTGCTCAGGGAACCATATGGGATGCTGGGAATCGAACCCAGGTTGGCCATGCGCAAGGCAAACGCCCTACCCGCTGTGCTATCTCTCCAGCCCGAAGCCATCGAATCTTGAAAAGCAATTTTCTCCTCTCACCTAGCTCTGTGCCACAGCGGGTAGGGCGTTTGCCTTGCAAGCGGCCGAACCAGGTTCGATTCTTCTGTCCCTCTCGGAGAGCCCAGCAAGCTACCGAGAGTATCCTGCCCTCATGGCAGAGCCTGGCAAGCTCCCCGTGATGTATTCAATATGCCGAAAACAGTAACAACAAAGTCTCACAATGGAGACGTTACTGGTACCCACTTGAGCAAATTGATGAACAACAGGAGGACAGTGCTACAGTGCTACCTAGCTCTGTAGAGAGGAGGAGGAGGAGGAAGAAGAGGAGGAGGAGAAGAAAATAATTTCAAGCTGGAATGAGATTCATGAAGTTTCTGGGGGTGGGGGCTGGAGCGATAGCACAGCGGGTAGGGCGTTTGCTTGCATGCGGCCAACCCTGGTTCGATTCCCAGCATCCCATATGGTCCCCCGAGCACTGCCAGGGGTAGTTCCTGAGTGCAGAGCCAGGAGTAACCCCTGAGTATTGCTGGGTGTGACCCTAAACGCATGAAGTTTCTGGGGGTCCCTGAAGCCACACTTAGAGGCCATGCCATGCTTGGGGTCAACTTCAGGGCCCATGCCTGTGTTTTACCACTAGAAAGCTCTTTTGGAGTGTCCAGTGGTCTGGAGCACATGCAAAACCTTGGGCCCTGTGTAGACCCCAAGCACCCCTAGCTGTGACTCAAGATCTGAACCAGACCAAAATTCCCCACACGCAAAAACACATCTGTACAAAGGTCAGCCGAGGGGTCGGAGCAATAATACCGCGGGCAGGGCGTTTGCTTTGCATGCGGTCAATTCGGGTTGTGCCTCTCCTCTCTCTCTCTCTCTCTCTCTCTCTCTCTCTCTCTCTCTCTCTCTCTCACACACACACACACACACACACACACACACACACACCAAATGTCAGCCAGTAGTGACTTTATCTTCATGGTTTCTTCTTGGATTTGGGAGTCGATGCGTTCCTCGATCAAGGTCAGGCTCAAGTCTCACACACGTGGCTGTGAGTTCACAAAGTGTGGGCTCCTGAGACACGTGCGTGAGTGCCACCACTCCAGCAGAGGAACAAAGAGATGGGGGGGGGGGGGATCACGGGCTGTTTAATGGGGGAAATGGCCTGTTTACTGCGGAGCGGTTAGCATACTCACAGAACATCTGAAGGGGTCTGAGGTGTTGGATTGCACGTAGGTGTGGTTGATCATTCACAGAGGTGAAACATTTCAACAGAGACAATTCTCTGGGGGAGATCAACTCAAGGGGACACTCTGTCTCCCAGGGACATCTGTATTGATTTTCTCTTTCCCTTAAGTTGTGCTATCGCTCCAACCCGGAGAGCCCCGGCAAGCTACCGAGAGTATTGGATATGCCAGACACAGTAACAACAAAGTCTCCGATGGAGACGTTACTGGGCCCGCTCGAGCAAATCGACGATCAACGGGAGGGCCTTTACCTTTACCTTTTCCCTTAAGTTGTACATATTAAACAATGAAGTTTACTTCTTACTAATACTTGCAGTTATTTGGATAAATGCAGCAAGAGATATAGATTATAGATTCTAAAACTTAGTTCTCGGGGCTCTGAGAGCAAGCGAGATTTTTACGTAAATCCCAGTCCAAGTTCTCAGGCAAGTTCAGCTTGTCCTTGTCCTACCCCATGGGGGTCCTGAGTCTTTTTTTTTTTTCATTTTGGGTCACACCCAGCGATGCACAGGGGGGTACTCTTGGCTTTGCACTCAGAAATTACTCCTGGCGGTGCTTGGGAGACCATATGGGCTACTGGGAATCGAACCCGGGTTGGTCATGTGCAAGGCAAACGCCCTACCCGCTGTACTATTGTTCCAACCCTGGGTCCTGAGTTTTAAGTCATAATAGCTTGCATTAAGATCATGCTTTCTAGACTGTCCCATTTTTTTTTTATGTAGGAGTACTGCTATTTATTCAGCCACTGATTAGCTGATTGAATTGGGCATGAACTCCACCTTCCTTTTTTTTTAATCATTTTTTTTATAATTTTATTTATTGAATCACTGTGAGAGCAGTTACAAAGCTTTCGGGTCTAAGTCTCGGTCATACAATGAAACACCTGTACCTTCACCAGTGCCCATTCTTCACCACCAAAATGTCCCTTTTTTTTTTTTTTTTTTTGCTTTTTTTGGGGTCACACCCGGCGATGCTCAGGGGTTACTCCTGGCTCATGCACTCAGGAATTGCTCCTGGTGGTGCTCGGGGGACCATATGGGATGCTGGGAATCGAACCTGTGTCGACCATGTTGGCTGCGTGCAAGGCAAACGCCCTACCTGCTGTGCTATCGCTCCAGCCCCCAAAATGTCCCATTTTGATGCCGGGTTAGCTCCACCACTCGCCCGGGGTTCATCCCAGTCCCACGATGGGATTTCCCTTTTGGGGTGTTAGGAACTGCAGCAGCTGAAGCCTGAGTCAAGTAATTGTGATGGATACCCAAGAGTAGAACTACTCAGAGCCAATCAACTCCCAAATATCAGGAACTGCATTAACAGTCTTTCTGTGTTTAAGCCAAGAACATTGCTCTCTGGTAAAATGTGGAAAGGCTAGAGGGGGAGTTTAGAAAGCGGACAATTCTCTACAAATACACAGTTCGGAATTCCCAGCAAGTTTTGGCTTAGAAGTAACCAAGACTGACGCGGGGAACTGTGACAATGAGAGGTAAAACACAAAGGAAAGGTTAAAGATAAACTCGGGGGGATTAGGGATGCTCGGAAGAACACAGTAACCTTCTCTGGGAGGAGGAAAAGGGGCCATTCACGGATGAAGCCTGAAACACTTAGGGTTAATATCCAACACGTAGCGACGCTTTTGGTTCTCAGTCCTGAGAGACTTGCCCTAGATGGGAGGGAAGGGGGGGGCGGGGGCAGGGGCGGGGGCAGGGGGCAGCGTTCCTGCGTCTCACACCCCCACTTGCCCAGTCTCTGTGCATGACAAGGTCTGCAGGATTCCTGCCTCCTGACTCACGGCAGGCAGTTCTGCAGTGCAGGGCCTGGAAGGGGCAGGAAGTTTGCAGCTCAGCGAGAGAGGTGACTCTAGGGCAGGGTGGGTGGGGTACAAGGCCAGAAGTTGGCTCCAGGTGCCACATACCTGAATACCAGGTGTGTCTCCCAGATGCCAGGGCACTTCCTGTTTTGCCAGGTTTGGCCTCAGGTCCTCGCTCTCTCTCCCTCCCTCATCCCTCCCTCCCTCTCTCCTTTCTCTCTTGGGGGTGTTCCATACCTGGGGGTGCTCAGGTATAAATCCTGGCTCTGCACTCAGGGGACTATATGGGGTGCCAGGGATCAAGCCCGGGTTGGCTGCATGCAAAGCAACCATCTTTCTCCCTTCCTTCCTTCCTTCCTTCCTTCCTTCCTTCCTTCCTTCCTTCCTTCCTTCCTTCCTCTGTTCCTTCCCTCCTTCCCTCCCTCCCTCCTTCCTTCCTTCCCTCACTCCCTCCCTCTGTTCCTTCCCTCCTTCCTTCCTCCCTTCTTCCTTCCTTCCTTCCTTCCTTCCTTCCTCCCTCCCTCCCTCCTTCCTTCCTCCCTCTGTTCCTTCCCTCCTTCCCTCCTTTCTTCCTTCCTTCTTTCCTTCCTTCCTTCCTTCCTCCTTCTTTCTTTCCTTCCTTTTTTCTTTTTCTCTTTCTCTCCTCTTTCTTTCTTTCTTTCTTTCTTTCTTTCTTTCTCTCTCCCTCCCTCCCTCCCTTACTTCCTTCCTTCCTTCTTCCTTTCTTTCCTTCCTTTCTTCTTTTTCTCTTTCTCTCCTCTTTCTTTCTTTCTTTCTTTCTTTCTTTCTTTCTTTCTTTCTTTCCCTCCTTTCTCCTTCCTCCCTCCTTTCCTCCCTCCCTTCCTTCCTTCCTTCTTCCTTCTATCCTTCTTTCTTTCCTTCCTTTCTTCTTTTTCTCTTTCTCTCCTCTTTCTTTCTTTCTTTCTTTCTTTCTTTCTTTCTTTCTTTCTCCTCCCTTCCTTCCTTTCTTCTTTTTCTCTTTCTCTCTTCTTTCTTTCTTTCTTTCTTTCTCCTTTCTTCCTTCCTTCCTTCCTTCCATCCTCCCTCCCTTCCTTCCTTCCTTCCTTCCTTCTAACTGTGCATTCAGCAGTCACTCCTGGCAGTTGCTGGAGGGCTGTGACACCCCTTCCCCCTCCAATAATATGACAGACATGGGCACTGAGGTGGACGGGACAAGACACCTGCACACAGGTGGACACAGGGACTCAAACATGCCACTGAGCAAACACAGGGTAAGCACTGGCCGTATGCCAGCGTTGTTCAGGACTCTGAGGTAAAGGCAGAAGATCCGGGCTCTGTCCTGCCCCATCTGGTGGGCAAGATACAGAGTGAACCAGGAAGACACTGACAATAAGTCAATGAAGGTGGGAGGGATCAGGAAACTCTTTTTGTTGTTGTTGTGTGTGTGTTTTTTTTTTTGGGGGGGGGTCACACCTGGCGATGCACAGGGGTTCCTCCTGGCTCTGCACTCAGGAGTTACTCCTGGCGGTGCTCAGGGGACCATACGGGATGCTGGGAATCGAACCCAGGTCCACATGCAAGGCAAACGCCCTACTGGCTGTGCTATCTCTCCAGCCCCATGTTTTTGTTTTTGTTTGTCTGGGGGCCACACGTGGTGATGCTCAGGGCCTACTACTAGCTCTGCACTCAAGGATCCCTCCCGGTGGTGCCTGGGGGACCCTATGGGATGCCAGGGATTGAACCTGGGTCGGTCGCATGCAAGGCAAAAAGGCCCTTCCTGCTGTCCTATCACTATGACCCTCTCCAGTAAATTTTTAAAAATCAGGTTATTCAGAAAGGCTACCCCCCCCCCCCCCCCCCACACACACAGTGACATCAGCAAGGTGGAGAAGACAATTTTGCAAAGACTGGAGAAGCAGCATAGGTCACGTGGCGGGAAGTGGCAGGGTAAGACAAAGTTCCAAAGGTGCTTTGCAGCTTGCATAGGACGCGTGGCTCATTGGTGCAGCTGGTGGGTTGCAGTGCAAGGAGCGGACAGTTGCAGAGAGGTTTGGGAGGCCAGGAATTCAGCGGGAGAACTGAATGTTCGTCTCACTGGACGCCGGGTTTGAAGCGAGGAAGGGGCACAGATCTGGCTCCAGGGCAAGAGTGGAAGGCGGCGAGGTTCTCTGCATTGCACCAACAGGCTCAGGCGAACACACGCCCTGGTACAGCCAGGTGCAGGCACACGCGGTCGGGCGGGCTCCAAGCTCCAGACGCACGCAGGTAAGGCACCGAGATCCTCCCTGCAAGCCTGTGCAATCACCTGGACTCCCACTCCACTAATCCCAGGATCTTGATCCGCCCTGGGACCCTCACTCACCTAGCTGGGGACCCGCGGAGCTCCTAAGGACCCGGGGCCAGTTGAAGCCAGAGGCTCTGCGGCTCCCGGTCCCGCCCTTCCCGCCGCGGGCGGGTCCCACCTGCTCGGCTCCGCCCCCTGGGAACGAAGCCCAATCACCTGGCTCTTCTCTCCTGCAAACCCCGCCCCAAGGCCGGCTGGGGACACGCCCCCTTTTGACCCCGCCCACCACGGCGGGAACCACTCAGGGACCATCCCCTCGTGCGAGCCCCGCCCCCTTCGGCTGCTGCGGCGGCTCCGAAGGCCACGCCCCCTAGGGAAACTCCCAGCCGGCCCCGGGCCCCACCCACTCGGCGCGCGTCGCCCCGCCCACCTGCTCCTCCTGCAAACCCCGCCCCAAGGCCGGCTGGGGACACGCCCCCTTTTGGACTCCGCCCACCACCACGGCGGGAACCACTCAGGGACCGCCTCCTCGTGCGAGCCCCGCCCCCTTCGGCTGACGCGGCGGCTCCGAAGGCCACGCCCCCTAGGGAAACTCTCAGCCGGCCCCGGGCCCCACCCACTCGGCGCGCGTCGCCCCGCCCACCTGCTCCTCCTGCAAACCCCGCCCCAAGGCCCGCTGGGGACACGCCCCCTTTTGGACTCCGCCCACCACCACCACGGCGGGAACCACTCAGGGACCGCCTCCTCGTGCGAGCCCCGCCCCCTTCGGCTGACGCGGCTGCTCCGAAGGCCACGCCCCCTAGGGAAACTCCCAGCCGGCCCCGGGCCCCACCCACTCGGCTGGCGTCGCCCCGCCCACCTGCTCCTCGCCACGCCCACTTGCACCCCGCCCTTGGGGAAACGGGGCCCCCTGCTCCCCAGCTGACCCTTCCTTGCAGTTAAGCCCCCTCGCGTCCACATGGGGCGAGTCGTCCCTTTCCTTCAACTTCCCCTTCTCCTAGGATCAGGGCAGGTGGAGGGGCTCTTTGGACCCCCTCGCCTGGCTGGGGGTGTGGGTGGGGTGTGGGTGCCGGCTGGGCTGTGTGACGTGCAGGGGTGCTGCTTCCTCCAGCCCGCCCCGCTGGGGTTCCCGGAAAGAACCGTGACCGGGGTTGTGGAGAGAAATGCGGGAAAACGTGGCAGCCTTTCGCCTCTCCCCCCACCCCCCACATTGCGTGATGGAATTATTAACCTGCGGTTGGAGGGTGGGGGGTCCCGGTGGGAGGAAAGATGTGTGAGGGGTTTGCTTTCTCTCTCTCTCTCTCTCTTTTTTTTTTGCTTTCTGGGTCACACCTGGCAATGCACAGGGGTTCCTCCTGGCTCTGCACTCAAGAATCACTCCTGGCAGTGCTCGGGGGACCCTCTGGGATGCTGGGAATCGAACCCGGGTCGGCTGCGTGCAAGGCCAACGCCCTCCCCGCTGTGCTCTCGCTCCAGCCCCTGCGTTTTCATCTTGATGCCTGGAGATGAGGGGGTGTCCACCCATTCTGAAGGCTCGAGAAGGGCAACAGTAATTTTAATTTTTACTTATTATTTAAAAAAATAATGATCATTATTAAGTTGGGACCACACCTGGCGATGCTCGAGTGACTCCTGATTCTGCACTCAGGAAATATTGTTGGTGGCTCATGGGGGATCCCCCCCCAATGGGATGCCGGAGATCGAACCCGGGTCAGCTGCGAGCAAGGCAAGTGCCCTACCCGCTGTACTAGCTCTCCAGTCCCCTGAAGTTAAAAAATTTTAAGTTATTATTATTATTATTTTTTTGCTTTTTGGGTCACACCCGGCGATGCTCAGGGGTCACTCCTGGCTCATGCACTCAGGAACTACTCCTGGCGGTGCTCGGGGGACCCTATGGGATGCTGGGATTCGAACCCGCGTCAGCCGCATGCAAGGCAAACGCCCTACCCGCTGTGCTATCGCTCCAGCCTCTTAAGTTAAATTTTACTTTATTTTTTAATTTTTATTTATTTATTTATTTATTTGCTTTTCGGATCACACCTGGCAATGCTCAGGGGACCCTATGGGATGCTGGGAATCGAACCCGGGTTGGCCGCGTGCAAGGCAAACGCCCTACCCCCTGTGCTATTGCTCCAGCCCCTTAAGTTAAATTTTAAAGCTAAAAATTTTAAGTTAAAAAACTTATAATTTTTCAAGCAATGACTTGTAAATGTTCACTCGCATTTACTTTTATTTATTTATTTATTTTTTTTCCACACCCCGCGATACTCCTGGTTCTGCATTCTGAAATTATTCCTGGTGTTGCTGGGGGACCAAACCCGGGTGGTCGCGTGCCTTACCGGCTGTCGCATCTCTCCAACCCCTACATTTACTTTTAAGCACAGCCCACTCGGGGAGGGAAGAACCACTTCAGTGTCTACACTTCCCCATTTCCACACGCAGAAACTGAGGCAGGGAGCAGCTGAGCAGGGCCAGTGGACCCGGGCTGTGAAGACGGGGTGTGGGATTCAAACCCCTTTCCTGGCTTTCACTTCCGCAGCCTGGACTGTCCTGCAGAGCCCCGTTGTCACTGGAAATGGAGAACAAGGCGTTTCTGGTTTGCAGGTGGAGAAATTACCCCAGCCCCCAAGTCAGGCTGGAAGAAACCCCTGGCTATGCAGGGGGGTCTCTTAAGTGCCCCCAGCCTGGTTTTGTAAGTTAGGGTCGCTTATGAGAGGTCTGGGGGGGTGGGAATGCTCGGTGTAGGGGGCTAGAGCGCCCCTTAGCGGACAGCCTCCCTAGAGGTGATCAGGATGAAAGAAACCCCAACCAACCCCCAAAACCAGTGGGTGTTTGCTAAGTGGGGAGAGAGAGAGGGAGAGAGAGAGACAGAGACAGAGACAGAGACAGAGACAGAGACAGACAGAGAGACAGGAAGAGAGAGAGACAGAGAGAGACAGACACAGAGAGACAGAGAGACAGAGAGGGAGAGAGAAAGAGAGAGAGAGACAGAGAGACAGACAGAGAGACAGAGAGACAGAGAGAGAGAGAGCGAGACAGAGAGAGAGACAGAGAGAGAGAGACAGAGACAGAGACAGAGACAGAGACAGAGACAGAGTAAGCTGTTTTGGAGATGAAAAATGGGAGAATATTCCCAGGCTTGGAGGTTGGAGATGGGAGAGTGAGACAGTCCACAGAGAGGAGATGGTTTCAGGGAATGAGAAGGACTAGGACGATATGATTGGTCAAGGAATGAAGGAACCATCGGACAGAGCCAAGAGCTGAAGAGAGAGGTTTGCATGCTAGACACGGGGGTTCATCCCTGCCTCCATGAGTGGCCCCCAAGTTAAGGCTGGGGAGATGGTAATAGTCATTCATTCATTTAACAGATGTTTAGTGGAGCCTGTATCTGCATCCAGTTTGGAGCCGGGAAACAATGAAGGTAGGAGACAGGTTTTGGGGCCGCACCCGGTGGTGCTCAGGGCTGACTCCTGACTCTGCACTCAGAGTTCATGTCTGGTTGTGCTCAGGGGACCCTATGGGGTGCCAGGGATCGAAACTGGGTGGGTTTGTGTTTTCCTCACTATATTATCTCCTAAAAACAGTTTTAAAAGGGGATCAGAGGGGGGCTGGATTGATAGCACAGGGGTAGGACATTTGCCTTGCACATGGCCGACCTGGGTTCAATCCCTGGCATCCCATATGGTCCCCCAAGCACCACCAGGAGTAATTCCTGAGTGCATGAACCAGGAGGAACCCCTGAGCATCGCTGGGTGTGACCCAAAAAGCAAAAAAAAAAAAAAAAAAAAGGGATCTGGGATGGGACCGGAAGGATAGTACAGTGGGGTGGGCATTCGCCTTGCAAGAGGCTGATTCGGGTTCGATCCCCAGCATCCCATGGGGTCCCTGGAGCACTGCCAGCAGCAATTCCTGAGTGCAGAGCCAGGAGTAACCCCTGGACACTGCTGGGTGTGACCCAAAAAGTCAAAAAGAAAAAAAAAAGAAAGAAAAGAAAATAGAAAAAAAAAGAAAGGTCTGGGGCACTGCACATATGTCCTGTGTAGAAGCCCCAGTTCAAACTTGTACCCCTCCTGCCCCAGTACCCACTGACAGTTACCGAAGATGGTGATCAGAGGTTCGCGGAGGAAGGGGGAAATGTTGGGATATCTGTGACTCTGCAGAGGGTGAGTCCTGAGTTCACCTAAGACTGAGGTCGACAGAGCCCTGTGCCAAGGTCCTGGGGCAGGCTGGGATGTGCAGGAGCAAGGAAGTGACCAGAGGGAGAAGGCGGAGAGGAGACAAGGCAGGCCAGAGAGGCCCTGATGGGCTTCAGAGAGAACCCTGACCCTAAGGGAGGTGGACTGTCAGAAGCAGAAGGACTCCTTGGGTACCCTGCAGGAGAGAGAGGAAGAAGAGGGTGTTTTTTGGAGCTGCTTTCAGCAGAGTTCAGTGCCCAGGGACCCGATGGGGAAGGACGCAGCTTGATGGCCCCGTGGGTGCCCACCTGCTCCACACAGCCCCGGTGGGGGCGGGAACACCAGAGGCCAGCCAGGTCCCGCGTGGAAGAGCTGGGCGGGCAGGTGCTCCCCTTCCCCTTCCTCCTCCTCCAGCTCCTCCTCCTGCAGCCGTCGACACCACGACAGTTGCAGTTACAAGTAGAGAAGAGGAAGTGGTGGCGAGAGCGCTGGGCCCGGGCGGGGTGTCGGTGGCGGCGGCGAGGGCGCACGGGCCCCGGGCAGGCCAGGGCCATGGAGATGTGGCGCCGGTGCGCGCGTTGGCTCATCGAGTGCCGGGTGCTGCCCGCCAGCCACCGGGTGACCTGGGAGGGCGCGCAGGTGTGCGAGCTGGCCCAGGCCCTGCGCGACGGCGTCTTGCTCTGCCAGCTGCTCAACAACCTGCTGCCCCACGCCATCAACCTGCGAGAGGTCAACCTGCGTCCCCAGATGTCCCAGGTGAGAGGGTACCCGCTGTCCCCAAGCGCGCGCGCGCGCGTGTGTGTGTGTGTGTGTGCGCGCACGCGTGTGCGGAGCTGGCACGGAGCTGGTCGGGGTGCCAGAGGGGCACGCGGGCACCCGGGCCTGGTCCTCTCCTGGTGGTGGTGCTGGTGAATGGGGGTGGTGGTGCCTTCTCGTTCCGGGTTCGGGAGGTCTCTCCTCCCCAGCTAAAGGGGTGCTGGCTGGCATCGGCCTGGCGCTGGGAGTGGGATGGGGGCGATTGATCACCTCTCTGGGGTTCAGATCATCAGCCTCCAGCCCCCCACCCACTCATTTCCTCGTGAACGCGTTTGCCAGCGCCCCCACTGAGGCGGGGCAGACTGGGGATCAATGTTTGCCAGCTCCAGACTGAGGCCAAGCTGATACCCAGATCCCTTGGGGAGGTGGTGGAGGAGCGGGGGTGGGCGCTGGTGGTCTTCAGGCGCATCTCGGTCCCCCCTGAATGTCCTTCATCTTCCCAGATTCTGGCCCCGGGGGAGTCTCGGGGCCTTTCCTTCCCCCTCCTTCCTTCCTCTTGGCTTCCTGCCTGCCCTGAACCCCAGCAGAGTGGGGCGGCCCGGGGTTCTGAACTCTGAGCTGTGTTCCCAGAGGCCTTAGTCCTGGACGCCCCCTTCTCTTCCACACCCCTGATTTGGGCCACAGCTCCTTTCCCTCCCACGGGCTTTTCTGCAAGCACCAGGATCCAAGGCACGGAGGTGGCGGGTGGATTTGATGCAGGGTGGTGTGTGTGTGTGTGTGGGGGGGGGGGGTGCCAGGAAATAGATTCAAATCCCGATTTGAATGTGGTTGGGGCAGGGTGAAGGTCGACTCGATCGAGGTGGCCCAGGTGGCACCTTTTCTGGGTCTGGATGGCCTCAGAGGTGGGGCGGGGTTGGGAGGGGAGCTGGGAGCACCCCCACATGGCTTGGGAGCTGGAGGGGAGCCTCCCCCACCTATCCAGGCTGGGCTCTGAGAGCGGGGGAGTTGTCTCAGGGTACTGGTGGGAGGTGGGGGTGCTTCTCGGGGACACCAAGGAATGGAGGGGACACTCAGGACTCTGACTGGTTTAGGAGGCCACGTGCAGAAGGCAGAGGGGAAGCTGGAGTTTGAGCAGAGGGTGGGGGGGGTTTCAAGGTCATGGGTGGGAAATGTATTCGACCCTCCCTCCCTTCTTTCCTTCCTTCCTTCTTTCCTTCCTTCCTTCCTTCCTTCCTTCCTCCCTCCCACCCTCCTTTCCTTCCTTCCTTCCCTCCTACCTTCCCTCCCTTCCTCTCTCCCTCCCCTTCTTGCTTCCCTCCTTCCTTTCCTCCCTCCCTCCCTCCCTCCCTCCCTCCCTTCCTTCCCTCCTTTCTTCCCTCCTTCCATTCATCCCTCCCTCCCTTCCTTCCTCCTTCCTCCCATCCTTTCTTCCTTCCCTCCCTCCCTCCCTTCCTTCCTTCCTTCCTTCCTTCCTTCCTTCCTTCCTTCCTTCCTTCCTTCCATCCTTCCTTCTTTCCTGTTTATGGATCACACCCGGTGGTACTCAGGGCTTTCTCCTGGCTCTGTGCTCAGGAATCACTCTTGGCAGTGCTCTGGGGATCCCATGGGGTGGCCGGGATTGAACCTGGGTTGGCGCCATGCAAGGGAAACCCCCTGTTTGCTTCTGTATTATTGCTCTGGCCCCGAGAACGTCCAGTTCTAGAACCCCCTTCTTGTCCACACCCCCCTCCCAGCCCCCACCAATCCCTCTGGCCAGAGGCCATCCTAAATTTGCTTGTATTTGTTTTTTTCCCCTGGCTTCTGGGACAGGAGGAAGTAGCCTGGATGGGCCGGGCTTTCAGAGGTCCGGGATCCTCATGGGGTTTCGATAACAGCGAGTGGGAAACGGGGTTGGTCTGAGGGCTGGGCGTGGAGTTCTGCTTGGGTCTGCCATACAACTGGGTTTCTTACCCCCAAATTATTTATTTATTATCACTGTATCACTGTCATCCTGTTGGTCATCGATTGCCTCGAGCAGGCCCCAGTAACATCTCCTTCGTCCTAGCCCTGAGATTTTTTTAAAAAGTGCCCTATTCGAGGCTCTTTCAGGGTGAGGAGAATGAGACCCATCATTGTTACTGGGTTTTGGCATATTGAATACGACACGGGGAGTTTGCCAGACTCTGTCGTGTATGCAGGATACTTTTGGTAGCCTGCCAGGTTCTCCAGAGTAAGAACTAGATAATAAGATGTGGTGTGGCCGCAAATGCGGCCGTGCGCTTCCAGGAGCTGGGTTTTATAGTCTCTGGGTCTTGGCTGTTGATGGGATTACACGGTGCTGGGGGCAGTTGGTGGGTGTAATGCCTATATACTGGAAGATGGGGGATCTGGGTGGAGGAGGCCCCCGTCCCAATCCGAGCAGGCTTGTAGATTCACGCCCCGGGTCCCGCACACCTGGGTTCCTCTGCCGGTTCCTTCATGCGTGAGGCTTGTCTGAACATGTGGAGAGAGTGGTTTGAAGCATGGCTGTGGCTGGAACCGGAGGTCTTCAGCTGCCGGGGCTCTGCTCGGGGTGGGGAGAGGCAGCTACACACTGGGGATCTTGGTTCTCTGTGCTGCACTGTTAACAACAAGGGTCTCAGACCTGCCTGGTGTCTTCAAGTATCTTCACGATACCCTTAACTGGGGGAAATAGAACCAAACATGCCCCCTCCCCCCTTGCCTTGCCTCCTACCCCCAGACTATGGCAGAGGAAGAAACTGCTCTTCTCGGCTCCCTGGTGTAAAGGCAAGGCGGTGTCTTGGGGAGGAGTTAGGCTTTAAGCAAAGGGGCCTTTTGGGTTGGGCGTTGCAGAGAGAGTAGGAGCTTTCTCATTGCTTGGGTTTCCTCTGCTCAGCTACCACAGGCCTCAGAAACGGCAGCGGGTGTTCTCTGGTTGGCCTCATCTGGGAGTGCTCCCTTGATCGTGTTTCTCTCCTGGAAGCAGACTCCCATGTCCAGCTCACGGCGGGGCTGTAGATGGGGAGCCACCAAGAGGGCATTGCAGGGGACCAGAGGAAGGGACCCCAAGAACAGTGCTCCTGACTTGTGGGCTCCTCCTTGTCAGAAGAGTGAACCCAGGAGCAACACCTGGCATCTGGTGGAAGGGCAGAGAGAAAAGAGAAGGTCGTGGCAGCACCAGGAAAGATGAGGGGCTATAATTAGGGGGCCACTGGGGCCAATGTCTCTCATTTCTTCTTCTGTTCTATTTTTAGACGGGGGGGAAGAGAGAGATCAGAAATAAGACTTGTGGGGCTGGAGCGATAGCACAGCGGGGAGGGCATTTGCCTTGCGTGTGGCCGACCCGGGTTCGATTCCCAGCATCCCATAGGGTCTCCTGAGCACCGCCAGGAGTGATTCCTGAGTGCAGAGCCAGGAATAGCCCCTAAGCATCGCTGGGTGTGACCCAAAAAAGAAAGAAAGAAAAAAATAATACTTATGGGACTGGAGAGATAGGACAATAGGGTGGGTGCTTATTTGGCATGTGGTCAGCCTGGGTTTGACCCCCCGGAACCCCCTAGCATTCCCAAGCATCACCAGGAGTGATTCCTGAGGGCAGAGTCAAGAGTAAGCCCTGAGCATCACCGGATATGACCCCCTAACAAACAAAAATCATATTTTCTTTTTTCTTTATTTTTATTATTATTATTTTTTTGATTTTTGGGTCACACCCGGCGATGCTCAGGGCTTACTCCTGGCTCATGCACTCAGGAATCACTCCTGGCAGTTCTCGGAAGACCATATGGGATGCTGGGAATCGAACCTGGGTCAGCCGCGTGCAAGGCAAACGCCCTACCCGCTGTGCTATTGCTCCAGCCCCTCTTTTTTCTTTATTATTATTATTATTATTATTATTTTACTTTTTGGGTCACACCTGGCGATGCTCAGGGGTTACTCCTGGCTCATGTACTCAGGAATTACTCCTGGCGGTGCTCGGGGGGCCATATGGGATGCTGGGAATCGAACCTGGATCAGCCATGTTGGCTCCATGTAAGGCAAACACCCTACCCGCTGTGCTATTGCTCCAGACCCTTTTTTCTTTATTTTTTTTTGTCACATTTATGTGCTCTGGGGACCAGGTGGGGCCAGCGATGGTACCTAGGCTCCAGCAAGCAAAGCATGAACTCAGCCCTTTCAGCATGTCCTCCATAGAAGACATGCTTTTACTCGTTGTTTTCCGAGGTGAGGGGATCCGATCTCTCAGTATGTCCATTAGCCATCTCTCCACTCCTCTCTAACAATCTCACTTCATCCCTCCACGTGTCCATTCATTCCACATGATCTATTCATCCCTCCATCTATTCCTCCATCACCCATCCGTCCATCCCTCCACTCATCCATTCATCACCCCTCAATCATTTTTCCATCCTTCCAATCATCCATCCATCATGACTTTGTCCCTCCACTCATATCTCCATCCCTCCACCCATCCATAATCCATCCACCTGCTCATCTGTTCCTCTACCTACCCACCCACCCACCCATCCATCTATCCACCTACTCATGTCTCAGTTCATCTATCCACTCACCCATCCATCTATATTCCCACCCACCTATCCACCCGCTGCTCCATCCTTCATCCATCTACCCACCCACTCATTCATTCATCCACCCCTCCATCCATCATTCATCATCCATCATCCACTCATCCATCCATCACTCATTCCTCTACCATCCATCCATCACCGATCCATTTAGCATCATCCACATCCATCCATCCATCAACCATCATCCATCCATCCGTCCGTCCATCCATCCATCCATCCATCCATCCATCATCCATCATCCCTTCACCCATCCATCATCCATTCATCCACCATTCAACCATCTGTCATCCATACAGCCATCATCAGTCCATCCATAATATATCAATCATTCATCCATCCATCGTTCATCATCAACTCATCCATCCATCACTCATTCCTCTACCATACATTCATCACCGATTCATTTAGCATCATCCATATCCATCCATCCATCAACCATAATCCATCCACCCATCCATCCATCCACCCATTCACCCGCCCATCCATCATCCATCTATCCATCCATCCATCCATCCATCCACCCACCCATCTATCCATCCATCTATCCACCCATCCATCCACCCACCCACCAACCCATCCACCTGCCCATCCACCTGCTCATCCATCATCCATCCATCCATCCATCCATCCATCCATCTATCCGTCCGTCCATCTGTCCATCCATCCATTCATCCACCATTCAACCATCTTTCATCCATACAGCCATTATCAGTCCATCCATAATCTATCAATCATTCATCCATCCATCATTCATCATCAACTCATCCATCCATCACTCATTCCTCTACCATACATCCATCACCGATTCATTTAGCATCATCCATATCCATCCATCCATCTGTCCATCCATCCATCCATCCATCTGTCCATCCACCCATCCATCCATCCATCCATCCATCCATCCATCCATCCATCTGTCCATCCATCCACCATCCACACATTCAGCAATTTCAGTGTATGCCAGACCCTGTGCTTGGTGCTGTGACAGTAGTGACAAGACACCCACGCACCCCTGACATCTCTTAGTGACAACCTACTGGAAGACCAGCAGCAAGTAGATAAGGGAAATTCAAGGATTGCCAAGGAATTCATGTGTTTGGGAGCAAACAGAGAATGAAAGCGTTTTTATTTTTCTGGGGGAAGGGTCACACTTTTGAATAGGATGTCCAGGAAGTTGTATGTGAAAAGTGACATTTGAGCCAAGACCTGGAGAACGTGAGGGAATCAACCATCTGAACCCAGAGAATCAGGGATCCCGGTACCCTCAGTACAAACACCCCCCAAAGTAGGTATGGATTGATGCCCCTCATTTAGGCCAGATTGCAGAGGGTTGGCAGAGGAAACCCTTTGGAGATCTGAGGTCACAGGGAGGTTGGAGAAGCCCCCACTCCCCACTGCAGCTTGACACAATGGGGGTACATATCCTAGATAAAAAGATGACATTTTTTTCTTTTGGCTTTTTGAGTCACACCCGGTGATGCTCAGGGGTTACTTCTCACTCTGGACTCAGGAATCACTCCTGGAAGTGCTTGGGGACCATATGGGATGTTGGGAATCGAACCCAGGTCAGCTGCTTGCAAGGCAAACGCCCTCCCCGCTGTACTAACACTCCAGCCCCGAAACTTTTTTTTTCTTTTTTGTGGTCTGCACCTGACAGGTTGAGGGCTAACTCCTGGCTCTGCACTCAGGGATAACTCCAGGCAGGGCTCAGGGGATCCTATGGTTGCGGGGGATTGAACCCAGGTCAGCTGCGTGCAAGGCAAACGCCCTCCCTGCTGCTCTATCTCTCCAGTCCCTGCAAGAGATGAAACTTTATGGCCCAAGTGGAGAGGAAGGGACAAATTGTGACAGTCATTGTGGGGAAGATCCATCAGGACATGCCGGTCGATTAGCTGTGGGTGGGGGCAGGCTCTGGGCTGAGGCAGTGCCAAGGTTCACTGATGCATGAGCAGAAGCAAGAAAGAGCGGTCATAGGAGAGTTAGAACAGGATGGGGGAACCTTGACAGGGAGAGGGTGGTGGCTCAGAGGAGCCAGATCTGGGTTCGAATCCTGGAGCTGGGGCAGGAGTTGTTTCTTGTTGTTTGGGTTGACAGATCAGGGTTACAACACTTGCACTGCACGGGGTGAGCCCTGGTTCAATCCCTGGCACCACAGAGGGTTTCCAAAGCACCCCGCCAGGCATGATCCCTGAGCACTGAGCCAGGAGTCATCCCTGAGCACTGCGGGAATGTGCCCCTACCCTCTGATAACACATTCTTGGGGCGGGTTCAGCAGGGAAGACACTTGCTTTGCATGCAGCCAAGCTGGGCTCTATCCGAGGGCGGCTATGTGATCACTGAGCACAGAGCCAGGAGTCAGCCCTGAGCACTGCCGTTTGTGGCCCAGAAACCAAAATAACAAAACCAAAACCAAACCCCCACCCCAAACCAAGAAAAAAAAATAACACATTCTGATGATTCAAGTACTAAAATACGAGGACAGGGGCTGGAGAGATAGCACAGCGGGGAGGGCGTTTGCCTTGCACGCAGCCGACCCGGGTTCGATTCCCAGCATCCCATAGGGTCCCCCGAGCACCGCCAGGAGTGATTCCTGAGTGCAGAGCCAGGAGTAACCCCTGTGCATCGCCGGGTGTGACCCCAAAAGCAAAAAACTAAAAAAATAAAATAAAAAAATTAAAATACAAGGACAGCAGTGAGAGCATTTGCCTTGCATGCGGCTGACTCCGGCCCGATCCCTGGCACCCCATAGGGTCCCTCGAGCCTTCCTGGAGTAATTCCTGAGCACAGAGTCAGGAGTCAGCCCTGAGCACAGGGGGAGTGTGCTTCCTCAAAAACAAAACAAAACAAAAACAAAGCAAAAGAAAACAAAGCACAAAAAGTGCCCAGGGGAAATATTAACTTCTACCCTTGCCCTTCAAACTCTCTTCCTCACTTTCCCTGGAAGCAAAGTCTCTTTTGTTCGGTGTCCCTCATTTGCCTGTCCATCTTTCCAGTATTTCTTTATGCAAACATTAGCAGAAGGGAACTTTGGAGCATTGCGACACTCACTCCGCCAGGAACGTGGCACCCACCACCACAATTGTTTCGTTCTTTTTTCCTCATTTGCATAACCCTCTGGGCAGTTTTCCTAAACCTACCCTGGTTGGTGGGTGTCACTCACTCGTTTGTACATTTGAATATATTTTACTGTTGTTACTGTGTCTGGCATATCAGGTTCCTCATTAAAAAAAATAATTCAGGGTGCAAACATCCATCTACGGAACCAACCACTTCTATTGTGCTGTGTGTCAGGTGCATTTGCTTCAAGTAGGGGGTCACAAGCTCCAGGTTAAAGGATACCAACCATTGAGTGTGTATATATATTTTTTTTTTGGGGGGGTGTATGAGGTCAGAATACTGCCCACAGGCTTCCCTTGATGGTTTGCAGCCAAACAGGCAGTTCTGTGAGAGGATGTGGTGATATTTCCCCATGTGATGTTGGGGATTTCCTGGACCACACTGGTAAAGCATCAGGGATGTACCCAGGGATGCTTGGGGGAATCATGTGCTGACAAGAGACAGACCAGAATTGACTACATGCAAGGCACATGCCTCAACACCTCTACTGTCTTTCTGGCTCCTGGACCGCTAAGCAGTTTATAAATAAAGTTTTATTGGCACACAGTCACGCCTACCCACTTATGCATTTTACTAAGGGCAGAATCTGGGCTGCAGGATGTTTGTTGAACTAAAGTTTTACTGGTGCACAGTTACACTCACTCATTTATGTGTTGTTCAAAGAGCAGAATCTGGACCATAAGGTGTTAGAATAAATTGTTTTTTTTTTTTTTTTGAGGAGGGTGCTACACCCTGCAGTGCTCAGGACTTACTCCTGGCTCTAAGTTCAGGGATAACTCCTTGGTAGTGCTCTGGGGACCACACAGGGTGCTAAGGACAGAATCCTGGTTGGCTGCAGGCAAGACAAGAGCCTTACCCCAGTGATCGTCCTCTGGCCCCTGTTTTATTTAATTGAAGTTTTTTTTTTCTCTTTGGGTCACAGGAGTTCCTCCTGGCTCTGTACTCAGGAACCACTCCTGCTGGTGCTCGGGGGACTATA
This sequence comes from Sorex fumeus, assembly GCF_029834395.1. Taxonomy (NCBI): domain Eukaryota; kingdom Metazoa; phylum Chordata; class Mammalia; order Eulipotyphla; family Soricidae; genus Sorex; species Sorex fumeus. Next base: position 122,539 of record NW_026606366.1, on the reverse strand, counting down.
TGGGATGCTGGGAATCGAACCTGGGTCGGCCACGTGCAAGGCAAACACCCTGAGCCTTGCTGTACTATCGCTGCAGCCGCTTAATTCAAGTTTCACTGGTTGGAAGCCGTGTCCTCCTACAGTACTGTTTAGAGGGCAGGATGGGGGAAGCCAGGGTGTTTTTGTATGAATAAAGTTTTATTGTCACACAGCCACACCCACTCATTTACATTTGGTCTGAGTGTAGAGCTGGGTACTTTCCAGAGACTGACCCGTGGGGCTGAAGCTACTACTCCAGATCTCTGTAGGAAAAGTGTGCTTGTCCTGACCTCCACACTATGATACATAAACTTATTTAACCCCCCCATACCAACCCACTCCCATTCAGGGGTCCATGCGCGGCTAGACATCAAATTGGACCACCCGCAAAGCCGGTGCTCTGCCCACTGAGCCATCTCCCTGGCTCTGGGTCCTGCTGTTGACAGACACTTGAATTGTTCCAGGCTTTTATTGGGGGGGTGGGGGGAGTGGGGAGCACACCCAGCGGTGCTCTGGGGTTCCTCCTGGCTCTGCACTCAGGAATCCCTCTCGGGGATGCTCAGAGGACCCTGTGTGATGGGGATGCCGGGGATCAAACCTGGGTTGGCCGTGCAGGGCAAACGCCCTCCCCGCTGGACTATCACTCCGCCCCCAAGCTTCAAACACTCCAACATCAAACTTCAGCAATCGATAATGTTGTCTAGGTGTCCTTTTACAACTTCTCCATTTGTGAATTGTGCCAGGCCATCTGCACTTTCATTTTTTTTTTTTTTGGAGGGGGGAAGGCAGAGTTGGAGGTGTTTATTCCTGGCTCTGTGCTCAGGGGTGGCCCTTGCGGGTCTTGGGGAGACCATATGGGACGCTGGGGATTGAACCCCGGTCAACTGTGCATATGGCAAGCACCCTACCTGCTGTATTATATCTCTAGACAGCCCTGTATGATTGTTTTGTGATATGTGAGGAAACCACCAAAACTTCATTCCTATCTTCAGGAGGCCCTTATCAAGGACAGATGACAGAGGAGATAGAGAACTTAAAAAAGAACGTGGCCATCTCTAAACGTTTTTTTTTTTTTTTTTACCGTTGCTATACACATAAGCAAATATATCCGTGGGATAAATTCTCCGAAGGCTTGGCTGGCTCAAAGCCTGTGAGTTCTTCTTCTTTTTAAAAATAGATCTTGCCAAATTCTTCTCCCTTGGGATTGCTCCCATATTAATCGTCCCAATTACACGGCCACTAGCAATGTCGGAGAGCATTCGTCTTGCCAAGAGAGCGTTCTCTTGTCAGCCTTGGATTTTCGCCAACGGGACGGGTCCTAAATGGAACATCTCTGGCTTGATTTACTTTCTTTCTTCTTCGGAGTGACACTGAGCCTCTTTTTCCTGTGTTGAAGTGTTATTTATAGCTTCTCTCTTTGAAATAATCAGATCGGTTCGTCTCATTTTCCCAGTGCTCTTGCTTTCATTCTCCCTTCTAAGATGCTTGACATATTTCTCTTATTGATTTTCCAGGAGATCTTTTTTTTTTTTTTTTTTTACTTTTTTTCTTTTGGCAGCACTCGGCTTGTGTTGCGAAAAGAGACTCAGAGCTTACTCCTGGACCTGTGCTCAGGGACCACTCCCGATGATGCGGGGGGGGGCCGCAAAACCACTCTCCGGTCCGCGGAGGTGGCCCTAGGATCCGTAGGTGCAGGGAAGGACCGACCGAATGAACACAAGACACAAGAGACAGGACGCAGCTCAGAAACAGAGAGAAAAAGGGACAGAACTTTATTGGGGGCAATCAGGGTATATATCCATTAGTGAGGCAGCTACACAAAAGGTCGTGCCCTTATATGGTTAGGAAGGTTTGTTTTCACCTATCATGCATTACAAGGTTTATGTGTATCTGGTACCAGACACGAGGTGATTACACAAAGGGCCATGTCCATATGATTTACAAAATTTACATGCATCACCTACCAGACACGAGATAGTTACTTCTTGTTATTACTGACAGCCATGACAGATGTTCTCTCAGGATAACCATACATCAAGATAACCATACATAGCACTGGTTTTGCCTGTTGCGGGGTCACGTAGGTCAAGATGACCATACATAGCACAGGCTGTGCCTGCTGTGGGGTCGTAGGTCAGGATGACCATAACTAGCACAGGCACTTAGGCCTTGGTCAGTTAAGGGGCCAGCTTCCCACACGATGAAGCTTAGGGAACCTTATGGGATGCGGGGATTAAACCTGGGTCGGCAGAATGCAAGGCAAGCATCTTTTTTTTTTTTTTTTTTTGCTTTTTGGGTCACACCCGGCAATGCACAGGGGTTACTCCTGGCTCTGGACTCAGGAGTTACTCCTGGCGGTGCTCAGGGGACCCTATGGGATGCTGGGAATCGAACCCGGGTCGGCCGTGTGCAAGGCAAACGCCCTACCCGCTGTGCTATCTCTCCAGTCCCAAGGCAAGCATCTTACCTGCTGGGTACTATCATTCGGGTCCTATTCTGGAGCTCTTTTTTGTTTTTTTTGTTTTGCTTTTTGGGGTCACACCCAGCAATGCTCAGGGGTTACTCTTGGTTCTGCACTCAGGAATCACTCCTGGCGGTGTTTGGGGGATCATATGGGATGCCGGGGATTGAACCCGGGTCGGCTGCGTGCAAGGCGAAATGCCCTACCCGCTGTACTATCGCTCCGGCCCTGGAGCTCTTTAGAGACGAGACTGGTTGGGATTTGAAATCAGGGGGTTCACTGGCTTTCTGACCTCCTGGGAGAAAAGTGAGTTCTGATTGTGTGGTCTGCAAAGTGAGTGTGTCAATTCATCCCAGAGTTGGTTAAGGCTGAAATGTGGCTATGGTAGTGACTGAGTGTTACGTGGACCAGCTCTCACTGCCTACAAGTCCCTCCGGCGGTTCCTGTCCATGGGTCTGACACCCCCAGGAGCGTGTGGCATCAGTCAGGATGCGTCCTGGCAGTTGCAGAACATCACTTTGTTGACCATGAACACTTGTTCCTTGCTCACATTCCAACTGGAGCGGGGGACCTAACTCATGGGGCCGGAGTTGTGTTAGAGGTGTTCTGTCGGGGCCAGAGAGATGGGACAGAGGTGAATGGAACTTAAGGTATTATGGGAGCAGGGAGGTGGGAGTTCCTCTGGAGCAATCAGGGTTGACTTCTTGGAGGTGGTGACCTGCTCATTGAGTGTGGGATGTTGGGGCTCTACTCGAGGGTTCCAAAGGAGTTCTAGTTGTCTCCCTTGCTGACGTTAGTGGTGTCTGGACGTGGTGAAGACTGGTGTGTTGGGTGCAGCTGGGCTTCTGAAGAGCTTATCGTATTATCCCTTTTTCAGATCAGGGAAGTTTCTTTGGATTTTAGGGGGAGCTTGAGAATCAGGCTCTCGAGGGGAACAATGGGAGAAATTAGGATGTTCGGTAGGAGAACTGAACACTTCAGTTGAGGAAACTCTAACCTTCCTCTGCAGAAGTTTCAACCAAGAGTCTTCGACCTTGTGACCAAACCCCCCCAACTGAAGCTGACTTAGTCAAAAAAAATTTTTTTTAGGTCCCATAATGGGACAGCTGCGAAGAAAACGCCTTCAGTTCTGGCTGGATCCAGGAGCTCAGTCAATTTTCCAGATCCTCCCCATTTAATTAATTTTGTGTGTGTGTTTTCTCTACGCTCTATAATTTATCCCCCTGATGGAGGCAGACAAGGGTGTCCAATCAGTTTTCCCACAATTCTGCGTTTAGTGGAAAATGAGAAGGTCTGTTCTATAATGGCCTCTAAAGTCGGAATCTGTTTTGGGGTATGTGTGTGTGTGTGTGTGTGTGTGTGTGTTGGGGGTGGAGGGAAGAGTGTAATATGTTGTCCGGGATGGGGGAATAGGTGCTGTAATTGGCCAAGCAGAGGTTCTGTACCTATTCATTTTTTTTTATTTTTATGTCTTGGTCACACCTGGTGGTGCTCCAGTAGTAACTCAGAGCTTCTCCCTGGCTCTGTGCTCAGAAATCATTCCTGGTAGGCTTGGGGGACCATATGGGATGCTGGAGACCAAACCCAGTTCGGTTGCATTGTAAAGTGAGCACCCTACCCACTGCACTACCCACTGCACCATCTCTTCGGCCCACCATTCCCACCCTTAAGCTAATCTCTGTAGCCGGGAGAAGAGGCTGCTCTGATTGGCCAGGCTGAGGTCACAAGCTATTCCTGGGCCAATAGCTATGTCTGGAGATTAGGCGTGTTCTGACCAGCCAAGTGGAGGCCACTTATGCTTATTCCTGAGGTTGGGGCCCCAGAGGATTGGTGGGGGAGGAACTATGAGGGGCAGGAGGAGTGAGAATAGAAATTAACGTTGTCTAGGGGCCGGAGCGATAGCATAGTGGGTAGGGCGTTTGCGTTGCAGGGGGCTGACCCGGGTTCGATTCCTGGCATCCCATATGGTCCACCAAGCACCACCAGGAGTAATTCCTGAGTGCATGAACCAGGAGGAACCCCTGAGCATCACTGGGTGAGATTCCCGCTCCCCTTCAAGAAAAAGCAAAAAAATAAAAAAATAAAAAAAAGAGGGGCTGAAGTAATAGCACAGCAGGTAGGGCGTTTGCCTTGCACGCAGCCGACCCGGGTTCGATTCCCAGCATCCTATATGGTCCCCCGAGCACCGCCAGGAGTAATTCCTTAGTGCATGAACCAGGAGTAACTCCTGTGCATCCCTGGGTGTGACCCCCCCCCAAAAAAAAGCAAAAAAAAGAAAAAAAGAAATAACGTGCCTGGTGTCTGGAAGAACTGAAGGTCAGCACTGCTGACCCTGGGCCCACGTCATTCTCTGTCATGGGGCCAAGGTGGCAGTGATGACCAGAGCGTCCAGAACAAGACATTTCTTTAGGGGCTGGAGCGATAGTCCAGCGGGGAAGGCACTTGCCTTGCACCCAGCCGACCCAGGTTCAATCCTCGGCATCCCTTTGGCTCCCGGAAGCACCGCCAGGAGTAATTCCTGAGCACAGGACCAGCACGACCCCCTGAGCAGCCGTAGGTGTAAAGGTAAAAGGTAAAGGCCCTCCCGTTGGTCGTCGATTTGCTCGAGCGGGCCCAGTAACGTCTCCATGGGAGACTTTGTTGTTACTGTGTCTGGCATATCGAATACTCTCGGTAGCTTGCCGGGCTCTCCGAGAGGGGCAGAGGAATCGAACTCGGGTTGGCCATGTTGGCCGCTTGTAAGGCGAACGCCCTACCGCTGTGCTATTGCTCCAGCCGCCCCTCTCGGAGAGCCCGGCAAGCTACCGAGAGTATTCGATATGCCAGACACAGTAACAACAAAGTCTCCAATGGAGACGTTACTGGGCCCGCTCGAGCTTGAGCCGTAGGTGTAACCTCCTAAAAATAAAAAGAGAGAGAGAGAGAGAGAGAGAGAGATTTGTTTGTGAGGCAAGTCAACTTCCTGTCGCTGGTGACATTCGAAGAGAAATGACAGACTTGGGTATGATCATGAGGAGAGGGAGAAGCCTTCCGGTGCAGAATATGGTCTTGGTGGTCACTCCCAGCCAGGACCTCGCTGGGAGTGACAAAAGGAAGGGCTTGGGGCGCACACGCAGTCTCACTGCAGTTCATGGCCAAGCGGGGGAGAGTCACTGCTGGTCTGTCTGTCTGTTCTTCCCTGGCTGCTCTGACAAAGTAACACAATCCCACGGCTGCGACAACAGAACTTGCCTCCCAATCCCCGGGCCCAGAAGCCTGGAATCAAGGAGGGTTTCTGCGGTTCTCCGTGTTTTGCATCTAGTGCTGGCCTCCAGGACGCTTATGGGATCCCTCTGGGTAATCCAGCGTGATTCCGTACTCTGAGATCCTCAATTTAATTATCTCTTGCCAGGTCTTCCGCTCCCTCCCCCCTCCTCTTCCTCCTCTTTCTTCTAAATAAGATCCCAGTGGGGCTGGAGCGATAGCACAGCAGGTAGGGCGTTTGCCTTGCACGCAGCCGACCCGGGTTCGATTCCCAGCATCCCATAGGGTCCCTCGAGTACCGCCAGGAGTCATTCCTGAGTGCATGAGCCAGAAGTAACCCCTGTGCATCGCCAGGTTTGACCCAAAAAAAAGCAAAACAAAAAAAGCAAAAGCAGGGGCTGGAGCAATAGCCCAGCGGGGAGGGCGTTTGCCTTGCATGCAGCCGACCAGGGTTCGATTCCCAGCATCCCATAGGGTCCCCCGAACACCGCCAGGAGTAATTCCTGAGTGCAGAGCCAGGAGTAACCCCTGTGCATCGCCAGGTGTGACCCAAAAAGCAAAATAAATAAATAAATAAATAAATAAATAAAATAAAATGAAATTTAGGGCTGGAGCAATAGCACAGCGGGTAGGGCATTTGCCTTGCACGTGGCCGACCTGGGTTCAATTCCCAGCATCCCATAGGGTCCCCCGAGCACCGCCAGGGGTAATTCCTGAGTGCATGAGCCAGGAGTAACCCCTGTACATTGCCGGGTGTGACCCAAAAAAAAAAAAAAAGATCCCAGTATCAGATTCCAGGAGTTGAATAAAGAGGAATTTTTAATATTTTTTTTCTCCATATCCAGCTGACTCCTGGCTCTGTGCTCAGGGATCACTTCTGTGGGCTTGGGGAGCCCTAGGGGGATCAAACCCAAGTTGGCCTGGTACAAGGCAAATACCCTGCTCACTGCCCCATCCCTCCGAATCTTTTATGGGGGACCCATGTTGAACCCGTACCGGAAAGCAGCAAATGGGACAGGATGCCAATTCTCAGTGTTGCAGACCCAATAAATCAAGGATGAAGATGAGAGAGGAAGTAGGAAAAGGGACATGTATTCTGAGGGTGGTAAAATAAAACTGGGAGCTTAAGGAAGGTGATCCGGCTCAGGGATAAAGGTTTGGGGAAAGCTGTGCAAAGGTCCTGTGGTAGGGAAGGCTGTGTGAGAGGGAGGGGGTGAATGGGGGCAGAGAGGAGCAGGATTAAGGCATTTTTTTTTTTTTTTTGCTTTTTGGGTCACACCCGGCAATGCACAGGGGTCACTCCTGGTTCTGCACTCAGGAATTACCTCTGGCGGTGCTCAGGAGACCATATGGGATGCTGGGAATCGAACCTGGGTCGGCCACGTGCAAGGCAAACGCCCCACCCGCTGTGCTATTGCTCCAGCCCCAGGATTAAGGCATTTTACATCAGTGTGACAGTGGGTCTTCGGAGGGTTTGTTTGATTTCAGTTTTGGGTTCTGAGCCAAAAAAAAAAAAAAAACCCAAAACCAGAAACCCAGCAGTGCTCAGGGTTTACTTCTGCTTGGTGGGGCCCTGAGGAACTCCCAGCAGTGTTCAACCACCATGAGGTGGTGGAGATTGAACTCAGGGCTCCTGCATGCAAAACTTGTACATTAGCCCTTTGGGACATTTCCTTGGCCCCGTCAATCTTTATTATTAGGTTTTGGGGGCAGCCCCGGTGGTGCTCAGGGTTGACTCTTTGCTCTGTGCTCAGGGATCACTCCTGGTGGGGCTCAGCGGTTATTCTCCCAGCCCTGTGCTCAGCAGCGCCCCCTGGTGGTGTTGCATTCTGTGTCCAGGATCGAACCCAGGTTGGCTGCATACAAGGCAGGCACTTGACCCGTTCTGCCACTCCTGCTCCACATCCCCGGGCATCTTTTCAGTCACAGGGCACAGCAAGGGCTATTTGCTGTGCTCACTTGCTGTGCTCACGAGCACTTAGACATCGCCCAAGCCCCAGGGATCATAGGCGGCAGAGTTCTCAGGATCCTGGGTCAGTTTCACATGGCAGGGATTTAAATCTTGACTCCCTTTTTTTTTTTTTTTTTTTTTGCTTTTTGGGTCACACCTGGCGATGCACAGGAGTTACTCCTGGCTCTTGCACTCAGGAATTACTCCTGGCGGTGCCCGGGGGACCATATGGGATGCTGGGAATCGAACCCGGGTCGGCTGCATGCAAGGCAAACGCCCTACCCGCTGTGCTATCGCTCCAGCCCCTCAACTCCCTACTTTTGGGGAGGGGCTTTTGGGCCATCCCAGAAGTGCTCAGGGGCTATGTCTGGCTCTGTGCTCAGGAGTGACTCCTGACTCAGGGTCGGGGAGGATCAGATGAGCGGACCAGGGATTCAAATCGTATGCATGCAAGGCAGATGTCTTTTTTCCTGTACCATCTCTCTGGCTCCTTCAATTAAAAAAAATATATATTTTTTTGGCTACACCTGGTGGTGCTCAGGGTTTATTTCTGGTTTTGTGCTCAGGGATCATTCCTGGCGGGGATTGGAGGACCATATGGGGTGCTGGGGATTAAACCCACATCTGCCACGTGCCAGGCAAACGCCCTCCCGGCTGTCCTCTTGCTCCCGGCCCTCCCCTTCAGTCTTGACTGAGGGATCTTGTGAAAGTCCCTGAACTTCTGCAGAACTGTTTCCCCATCCTTTGATTGTACGTGCAAGGAGAGGTCCTACACATGGGGACTGTGATAAGAATGAAAGGAGTGATTGGTGGCAAAGTCCGACAGCACCAGGGAGCGATCGGGAGAAATGTCCATGGGAGTTAAGATCACTTTGGAAAGGGGTGGGGACAGAAGGCATCTGAGGTTTGAAGGGGACAGGAAAGGAGAGAAAACAGTTACTCAGGTGGAAAATCAGAGAGAGAGAGAGAGAGAGAGAGAGTACTGAATTCAAGCATCTCACCTGCTATCCTATCTCTCCAGTCCATTAGTATGACCTGGGGGGGGGGGGGCGGTATGTGTGCCAATGAGTCTTTGAAGTATCACCGAGTTACTAGCTGCCGAGTCAAATCCCTATTCCCTGGATTAGGGTTTAGCCGGGAAAGCAGAAAGTACCAATGTAGGTTTCAACAGAAATAATACAGTTCGCGGAATTGACTCCTGAAGAAAAATAGGAAGTACTAAGGTAGATTCTGAGCTGAAGAAGCAGTGGGAGGAGGCGGTGGCTTCAGGACGGAAGTTTCAGGGCTATTCCGTGGAAGCTAGGACCTTAAGGGAGATGGAGGTATCGAGGGAGAGACAAGAAAGACACACTCTGGATTCTTTTCCTTCCTTGGGCTCCTCTCCAGCCTGGTCCTCCCATTGGCTAAACCTACCTAGGCGCACCCATTGACTTAAACCTTCATGGTCCTCTTATTGGCCAAGCCTATATGAACTTCCTGGGTGCAAGGATCCTGAGAAATGTAGTTTCCTTTTGCTACACAGCTCCAAAACCACCAACCCACCAAACGCCCAAACACCCAAAACACCCAAACTCAGAAAACAAGCCCCTAATCTGCTGTCCTCTCTCGGTTTCCCCAGCATCAGGGTGGTCTCCATGTTTTGGCGCTGACCTATGGAGTGGAGATAAACATTTATGGGTGCATGGTCAGCCTTTTCCAAACACTTACAAAGTGGGGGCCCCGAGAGACAGCCCAATGAGAGAACTCCGGGTTCTTGGCTTTCTCCGGAACCTCATCCACAAGCACAGTCCAGAGCTCTTTGTCCACCCCATACCACATACTCACACTATTGTAATTAATTGATCATTTCTGGTAATATCTCTGCTCCAAGACTGTTCCCTTGGGGGCTGGAGAGATAGCACAGCGGGGAGGGTGTTTGCCTTGCACGCAGCCAATCTGGGTTCGATTCCCAGCATCCCATATGGTCCCCTGAGCACCGCCAGGAGTAACTCCTGAGTGCATGAGCCAGGAGGAACCCCTGTGCATCGCCGGGTGTCACCCAAAAAGCAAAAAAAAAAAGACTGTTCCCTTGCTGGACTCTGGATCCTGCTGGTCAGGGTTCTGTCTGTTTGAGCCAGCACCAGGTCCCAGGAACTTAATTCATGGTAAACGTATGTTTTTTCGAGGGTCAGGAGGACTGGTCACAGTTGGAAGCTTGCCACAAGTTGAGCGTAGTGGGGGGTGGGGGGGAGAGAAGAGAGAGAGAGAGAGAGAGAGAGAGAGAGAGAGAGAGAGAGAGAGAGAGAGAGAGAGAGAGAGACATTGGGGTCATTGGTGGTGGGAAATGGAGAGAGAAATGGAGAGAGAGAGAGAGAGAGAGAGAGAGAAACATTGGGTTCATTGGTGGTGGGAAATGTACACGGTGAAGTGACAGGTGTTGGAACTTGGAACATTGTATCACTGAAACTCAATCATGAACACCTTTGCAACTGTGTATCTCATGATGATTTAATTTAAAAAAAAAAATCTTTTGGAGCGGGTGGTGTTCACCCAGCAGTACTCAGGAATCTGGGGGCTAACTCACATAGAAACTTGGTTAACCAGGGCAGGCGGTTCAAAGCTGTTGGGTGCAAGAACCGCTGAGTTACTTGGACCTTGTGACACCTGAGAAGCGCCGGGGACACACCCCTCGGTGCTCAGGGCTGCAGTGGCAGTGGTGGAAGGTCCCCAGCAGCACCTCTAAGCCCAGAGCGGGGTGTATAGGAAGCGTTTTGTCCAATTCAGACTTTCAGCTCAGCAGGCTGGAGACTGGGTAGAAATTTTTCACTCCCTGGGTGAGGGTGGAGAAACTGAGATCCCCCAGAAGGTGCAGAGCTGAGCCATCGCGGCAGCGTGGGAGGTGGTGTGTGTGTGTGTGTGTGTGTGTGTGTGTGTGTGTGTGTGTGTGTGTGTGAAGGGAGAAGCAGCCGGGTAGGCGCCTGCAGGCCACAATGAGGCTTCACACACTGTTTCCGGCACTCGAGAGGGGTGCACGGTCCCCGCACCCCCCCACCCCCTTAGGTGAAGTCTCACCGCTCAAGGGGCTGCAGCCTGAAAGCAGCGGGGGGGCTCCCCCCTTTTGTGGCCCAGCAAGCCCGGGTAACAGGCATTTCCTGTTTCCGGCAGCCTCCCTGGGGCGGCGTGGGGGTGGGGCAGCGGTTGTCCCCTGCTGCACAGGGCTCAAGGGTCCCCATCTCCTCCCTCCCTGCGCCACCTCGGCCACCCTGGAGGGCCTCTGCTGCAGATCCCTTGAAGCAGGCTACCTCAGGAGCCAGTATTTGCCGCGCTCTCTTGGTCTCAGGCTAGACCCGGGCTGGTGGAGGTGCCCCCTCCCCGCCTCCCAGTTCATGCACCACCCTCAAAGGGGAAGTGTCTGGGTGCTGATTTGCCTACCAGGCAAGAGGCCAAGCCAAGTCTGCTATTCTGGTGGAAGGAGGAGGGGAGCCAAGGGATGCACCCCTCCTCACCCGCCAAGGAGGGAGGTGAACTGAACTCTCCTCCTCCACGGGTTCCAAGCTCTTGCTCTCCTCCTCCACGCTCTTTTTTTTTTTTTTGCTTTTTGGGTCACACCTGGCGATGCACAGGGGTTCCTCCTGGCTCTGCACTCAGGAGTTACTCCTGGCGGTGCTCAGGGGATCATATGGGATGCTGGGACTTGAACCCCGGTCGGCCTCGTGCAAGGCAAACGCCCTACCCGCTGTGCTATCTCTCCAGCCCCAAGAATTTATTTTATTTTATTTATTTATTTATTTATTTATTTTTGGCTTTTTGGATCACACCTGACGATACACAGGGGTTCCTCCTGGCTCTGCACTCAGGAATCACCCCTGGCGGTGCTCAGGGGACCCTATGGGATGCTGGGAATCGAACCCGGGTCGGCCGCGTGCAAGGCAAACGCCCTACCCGCTGTGCCCCTCTCCAGCCCCTCACGCTCTCCTTTTTTCCCACGTTCTCCTTTTCCATTGGTTCCAAGCTCTTGCTCGCCTTCTCTTCCATTGGTTAGGAGCTCACGCTCAGCTCCCTGATTGGCTGCAGGGGCTCAGGCTCAGCTCCGTGATTGGCTGCAAGCTCGTGCTCTTTCTCCCATTGGATAGCAGCTCACGCTCTCCTCCTTGATTGGTCACAAGTTTATCCACGCCTCTTTCATCGTGTAGGAGCTCACGCTCAGCTCCGTGATTGGCTGCAAGCTCGCGCTCTTTCTCCCATTGGATAGCAGCTCACGCTCTCCTCCTCGATTGGTTACAAATCTATCCAGGCCTCTTTCATCGTGTAGGAGCTCACACTCAGCTCCTTGATTGGCTGCAGGGGCTCAGGTTCAGCTCCGTGATTGGCTGCAAGCTCGTGCTCTTTCTCCCATTGGATAGCAGCTCATGCGCTCCTCCTTGATTGGTCACAAGTTTATCCACGCCCCTTTCATTGTGTAGGGGGGCTCACGCTCAGGTCCGTGATTGGCTGCAGGGGCTCAGGCTCAGCTCCGTGATTGGCTGCAAGCTCGTGCTCTTTCTCCCATTGGATAGCAGCTCACGCTCTCCTCCTTGATGATTGGTCACAAGTTTATCCACGCCTCTTTCATCGTGTAGGAGCTCACGCTCAGCTCCGTGATTGGCTGCAAGCTCGTGCTCTTTCTCCCATTGGATAGCAGCTCACGCTCTCCTCCTTGATGATTGGTCACAAGTTTATCCACGCCTCTTTCATCGTGTAGGAGCTCACGCTCAGCCCCGTGATTGGCTGCAAGCTCGTGCTCTTTCTCCCATTGGATAGCAGCTCACGCTCTCCTCCTTGATGATTGGTTACAAGTTTATCCACGCCTCTTTCATCGTGTAGGAGCTCACGCTCAGCTCCGTGATTGGCTACTCATCCACACGCTCCTTTCCTCCCATTGGTTACGAGCTCTCGACACTCTCACGCCCTCCTCCCTGATTGGTTACAAGCGCCGTGTTCTCCTCCCCGGCTGGCTACTAGTGTAGCCGGCTGGGACCACCTTGTCCCACGCCGCAGGCTGAGCCGGCAGTGCACGGCCCACTAACCTCAGTTCTGCCTGCGGGCCAGGGGAGGGAGCCCCTGGCCCCAGCCTGGTGGGGCTGCTTGATGACTCAGGTTCCCTCTAGCCCCCCCACTCGGAGGCATCACATGACTTGGGGGAAGCCTGTCTCGGGGCTCAGCTGATCTCCCTGAGGTCAGGAAGCAACTTCCTCCTCGAGGCCACAACCGGACAGGGGTTCTGTGGTCACCCCCAGTCTCCCGGCTCCCCGGGGACGGGCCAGCCCCGGTCTGGAGTCTCACCACCACTCTGTCTGCCAGGCTGGAGCAGTTGTGTGCCCGTCACAGGCTGCACCCCTCCCTACTCATGATGCCACCTCGGTGGACACCCCAGGAGGCAGCTGGGAGGGGGTGGCGAGGCCCCTGGGTGGGAGAGCAGGGAGCCAGTTCCATTCTCTCTCTGTGGGCTGGACCGGGTGATCGTGGCTCTCTGAGCCTCAGGATGGCCATCTCTCAGATGGACGCTCATCCATCCATCCACTTTTGGACAAGATGCTGTTTGGGTCACATTCAACGGTGCTCCAAGCTTGGTGCTCAGGGGACCACGTGTTGTTGGGGCTAGAACCCAGGTTTCCCCTCCACATAGCATGTGCTCCAGCCACACTCAGCAGTCTTTCTGTTTTTTTTCCCCCCAACAACTTTTTTTAATTCTTAATTTTTTTATTTTTTGCTTTTTGGGTCACACCCTGCGATGCACAGGGGTTACTCCTGGCTCTGCACTCAGGAATCACCCCTGGCGGTGCTCAGGGGACCCTATGGGATGCTGGGAATCGAACCCGGATGGGCCGCATGCAAGGCAAACGCCCTACCTGCTGTGCTATTGCTCCAGCCCCACAACTTTTATTCATTTATTTATTTATTTTGAATATACATCACGGGTAGCTTGCCAGGCTTTGCCGTGCAGGCGAGATACTCTTGGTAGCTTGCTGGGCTCTCCGAGAGGGGCCGAGGAATCGAACTGCCAGACTCAGTAACAATTGTCACAGTGGAGACGTTACTGGGCACGCTTGAGCAAAATCAATGAAGAACGGGAGGACAGTGACCGTGACGGTGATTTTGAATATGTTTGGTGCCGGGGCCCAGGTCACGTACTTGGCCACAAAGCCCCCGTCTGGCCTCTCAACCCCCTTGAACTCATCCCAAGTGTGTACTTTTTTTTTCTTTTTTTGGCTTTTTTTGGGGCTTCCTCCTGGCTCTACACTCAAGAATTACTCCTGGCGGTGCTTGGGGGTCCCTCTGGGATGCCAGGGATCCAACACATGTTGGCCGTGTGCCAGGCAAACACCTTCCCCACTGTACTATCGCTCTAGCCCCGAGTGTGTGCTTTTCAGAGTTTTTATTCTTTTATTTTTTCTTTTTGGGTTACTCCCAGATCATGCACTCAGGAATTACTCCAGGTGGTGCTCGGGGGACCCTATGGGATGCTGGGAATCAAACCTGGGTTGGTCGTGTACAAGGCAACCACCCTACCGGATGTGCTATCACTCCAGCTCCATACTTTTTATTTTTTTCTCCATCTGTACTCCTGGCTCTGCACTCAGGGATCTCTCTTGGCAATGCTCAGGGGATCCTTTGGAGTGCCAGGCATAGAACCCGGGTCAACAAGCGCCCTCCTCAAGTATGATCTCTCTGGTCCACATCTTCTATTGTTTTTTAGAAGATTCCCCAGTATTATGTGGGAGATTCTCAATTTTTCCCTCTCAACTGCTGTTATTTTGCTGCTCAGAACTTCTAACAAGTTATTTATTTGTTTATTTATTTTTTGATTTTTGGGTCACACCCGGCGATGCTCAGGGGTTACTCCTGGCTCATGCACTCAGGAATCGCTCCTGGCGCTGCTCGGGGGACCCTATGGGATGCTGGGAATCGAACCTGTGTTGGCCATGTTGGTTGCGTGCAAGGCAAACGCCCTACCCGCTGTGCTACCGCTCCAGCCCCTATTTTTAAAATTTAATTTATTTTTTATTTTTTGTCTGTTAGGTATCTTTTATTTTATTTATTTATTTTTTACTTTTTATTAGTGAAACACCATGAGGTACAGTTATAGACTTACAAATTTTTGTGCTTGGGTTTCAGTTATGCAATGATCAAATTCCCATCCCTCCATCAGTGCCCATTCTCCACCACCAATGATCCCAGTATCCCTCCCACCCCCGTCCCCCCCATCCCACCCTACCTCTGTGGCAGGGCATTCCCTTTTGTTCTCTCTCTTGTTTTGAGTGCTGTGGTTTGCAAAAGAGACATTGAGTGGCAATCATGTTCGGTCTATAGTCTACTCTCATCACGCATCTCCCATCCTGGGAGGAACAGCCCAACACCCTTTATTTGGTGCTTCCTTCTCTATCTGAGCTGCCTTTTCCCCTAGTGTGTGCGGCTGGCCTCAAAGCCATGGAGTAATCCTCCTGGTACTTGTCTCAGCTATTCTTGGGTGTTTGTCTCCTATTTTGTTACTTTATGTTCCCCAGATGAATGCAATTTTTCTATGTCTGTCCCTCTCTTTCTGACTCATTTCGCTTAGCATGATACTTTCCATGTAGTACCACTTGTATATGAATTTCATGACTTCATCTTTTCTAACAGCTGCATAGTACTCTATTGTGTAGATGTACCAGAGTTTCTTTAACCAGTCATCTGTTCTCGGGCACTCAGGTTTTTTCCAGATTCTAGCTATTGTAAACAGTGCTGCAATGAATAAACAAGTGCAAATGTCACTTCGACTATACTTTTTTTGCCTTTCCGGGGTATATTATCAGGAGAGGAATTGCTGGGTCAAATGGGAGCTCAATTTCTAATTTTTTGAGAATCGTCCATACTGTTTTCCAGAAGGGCTGAACCAGTGGACGTTCCCACCAACAGTGAAGGAGTGTCCCTTTCTCGCCACATCCACGCCAGCATCGGTTGCTTTTGTTCTTTTGAATGTGGGCCAGTCTCTGAGGTGTGAGATGGTATCTCATTGTGGTTTTGATCTGCATCTCCCTGATGATTAATGATGTAGAGCATTTTCTCGTGTGCCTTTTAGCCATTTGGATTTCTTCTTCGGGAAAGTTTCTGTTCATTTCGTCGCCCCATTTTCTGATAGGGTTGGATGTTTTCTTCTTGTGGAGTTCAACCAGTACCTTGTATATCCTTGATATCAACCCCTTGTCGGATGTGTATTCGGTGAATATCCTTTCCCATTCTGTAGACTGTCTCTGTATTTTGGTCACTGTTTCTTTGGAGGTGCAGAAGCTTCTTAGTTTAAGATAGTCCCATTTGTTTATCTCTGTTTTCACTTGCTTGGCCAGTGGCGTGGCATCTTTGAAGATACCATTAGCTTCAATATCATGGAGGGTTTTGCCAACTTTGTCTAACAAGTTATTTTTTGAAAAAAAAAATCACCTTCATTTCCTTCTTTCTTTTTTTTTCCCTTTTGGGTCACACCCAGCGATGCACAAGGGTTACTCCTGGCTCTGCACTCAGGAATTACTCCTGACAATGCTCAGGGGATCATATGAGATGCTGGAAATCGAACCCGGGTCGTCTGCGTGCAAGGCAAATGCCCTACCCGCTGGGCTATCGCTCCAGCCCCCTCCCATGCTTCTTTTATTGTTGTTATTGTTGCTTGTGAGTCACACTGAATGCTGCTCAGGGGTTACTCCTGGTTCTGTGCTCAGGAATTACTTTTGGCAGTGCTTGGGGGATTGTATGGGACCAAGTCGGCAGCATGCAGACAAGTATCCACCCACTGAACTATTGCTCCGTCCCCTCTCATACTTTCTTGAGCTTTGCTGACTATCTGTACCTTTCTTTCTTTCTTTCTTTCTTTCTTTCTTTCTTTCTTTCTTTTTTTTTGCTTTTTGGGTCACACCCAGCGATGCTCAGAGGTTACTCCTGGCTCTGCACTCAAGCATCACTCCTGGCGGTGCTCAGGGGACCATATGGGATGCTTGGATTCGAACCCGGGTCAGCCGCATGCAAGGCAAATGCCCTCTCCGCTGGGCTATCGCTCCAGCCACCCTGTACCATCATTTCTTTGAGCTCATTAGACACCCTCACCACGCTGTCACTACGGTCTTTTTCTGAGGGGTCCAGAGCTGGTTGGTGTTGGTTCTGCCTTCCATGTTATTGTTTTTGCTCATTGAACTTGGTGGGTTTCTCTGCGTCTTTCCCGTTAGTTTCATGGCCAGAGCCCATGAATACGGCACAGGGAGCACATTCCAGCCCTCGTTCCTCACTTTTGTTTCGGGGGGTGGTGGTGGTGGGCTCCCAAGCACTCAGGCAGCCTGGGGGCCACTCTGGTGATGTCCCGGTGGTGTTTGGGATCACTTGGACCACCCAGGCAGTGCCTGGGGCCTCAGGGCTGCAGCTGGTGATGCCCATGCATGCGGGGCCCAGGAGGAAAGCCGGGTTGGGTGGGAGCAAGATGTGTCTTCATCTCTGTGCTCTCTCTCCAACCCCCACCCATTCATCTTTGTTTTAATTTTGGTTTTGGACCATAGCCAGTGATGCTCAGTGCTTTCTCCTGGCTCTGTGCTCAGGGATCACTCCGGGTGGGGCTTGGGGGACCACATGGGGTGGTGAGGATGGAAACCCAGTTGGCTGTGTGCAAAGCAAGTGCCCTCCCCGCTGGCCTGTGTGTGGATCAGGCTTGCAGAGTTTGTGAATGTTCGTGTGTGCTTGGTTCTGGGACCATCTGTGTCAGTTCCTGAGGGTCACCCCAGATTTGTGCTTGGGGTCCAGATGATCAAACCGGGGCCTCGCAGATGCAAAGCATGTGCTCCGGCCCTTTCACTTATCTTCCCAGTCTCAAAAGATCAAAGGCATTTTACCTTTTTTGGGGGGTGCCACATCGGGCGGTGCTCAGAGGTTCCTCCTGACTCTGCACTCAGGAATTAATTCTGGTGGTGCTTCAGGGACCATATGGGATGCTGGGGATCGAAGCGGAGATGTTTGTGTGCAAGGCAAAAGCGTCGTACCCCAGGTATTATGGTTCCAGCCCTATATACATTTTACTTACCGTGGGGGAAAAAAAAACGTAACTCTTGAGAGTAGAGCTGGCTTCAGGAACAGCTTGATCCAGGAGAGCAGCTTCAATAAGGGAGGTTGTTCCCAACAGTCCTCCAACGGGGCTACCCTGAGGCTTTGCACCCCTCTGTACCTTTGACTCACTCCTCCCAGTCACAGGGACTCCCTCATTTCTCTGTTCCCCTTGCCCCCCAGTTCCTGTGCCTGAAGAACATTCGGACCTTCTTGTCCACCTGCTGTGAGAAGTTTGGCCTGAAGCGGAGTGAACTGTTCGAGGCTTTTGATCTCTTTGATGTTCAGGATTTCGGGAAGGTGAGTGGGGCAGGGAGATCGGATCAGCTCCCCGGAACAGCTGGGCTCTTCCAGTTAAGAGTTTGTGCGTTTGCCTGTGTGCAAACAATTATGTGTGGTGTGTGCCTGTGTTTGTGTGTCTGTGTGTGTGTGTGCACGTGCTTTTTTATTTTTTATTTTTTTGGCTTTTTCTGGGTCACACCCAGCAATGCCCAGGGGTTGCTCCTGGCTTTGCACTCAGGAATCACTCCTGGTGGTGCTTAGGGGAGGGGGACCCTATGGGATGCTGGGAATCGAACCTGGGTCAGCCGCGTGCAATCGCTCCAGCCCCAACACGTGCTTTCATACGTGTTGGGTGTGTGTGTGTGTGTGCATGTGTTGGTGATGTGCATGCAAGCCCAGGACACACTGTACGACCACATCTTGGGACAAGTGGGAGCGTGTTCCACCCCCTGCCCTCTCTCTTGCCGAAGGAACTCCAGACAGATGTTCGTGTCTCTCTGAGCCCTCGGTCCCCATCTGTCACGGGGGGATCAGTGTCATGCCCCCACGTGGTTAAGATGGACTAGGAGGTGGGCTTGGAGCATAGACAGGCACCGTTGAGGCTAACTCGGGTGGGGGGCTCCTGACTCAGAACCTGGGGGCTCGGCCCTGGGGCTAGCCTTGCCGCTGTATGTCAGAGGCTGTGTTCTGGCCAGTGGGTGGCAGAGGCTGGCAGACTGACCTCCGCGACCCTTGTCACAGGTCATCAGGACCCTGTCTGCTCTGTCCCACACCCCCATCGCTCTGCGCAAG
Source organism: Sorex fumeus (assembly GCF_029834395.1). NCBI lineage: Eukaryota > Metazoa > Chordata > Mammalia > Eulipotyphla > Soricidae > Sorex > Sorex fumeus. The sequence goes on along the minus strand of NW_026606366.1, from coordinate 103,718 downwards.
GGGATCGCGTGAGTAACCCTCTGAGATGACAGCCCGGGGATCACCACCCGGATGATCCCCCTCCTCCCTTCCTCCCTCCTCCTCTTTTTTCCTCCCCTCCCCCTAACCCCCCATACCCACCCCTCCCCTCCCCTCCCCCCTGGCCCTGGGACCACCTCCCCACTCACCCCATCCCTGTCCTGTCCCCGGGTGGCTTGCACAGGCCCTTTTCCGACGAAGATGTGGCCGACGATGACATCTACAGTGGACTGTCCGACCAGATCGAGTGAGTGCGCGTTGGGAAGGGGAGCGGGGCATTGGCCGCAGCCAGGGGGGTCGGGGGATCGCTCCTGGGGGGTGCTGGGGTGCTGGTGGGGGGCGGCGGCCGCGCTGACTCGCTGTCCCCCAGCGACACGGTGGAGGAGGACGAGGACTTGTACGACTGCGTGGAGAACGAGGAGGCGGAGGGCGACGAGATTTACGAGGACCTGATGCGCAGCGACCCGGGCCCGGGGCCGGTGCGGGCCGCGGACTGGGGGGTCCGGGCGGGGGCGGGGCCGCCGGGACCCCCGAGCATCCTGACCCCGCGGCCTCTGCTGGTCTCCCCCAGCCCAAGATGACCGAGCACGACAAGCGGTGCTGCTGCCTGCGGGAGATCCAGCAGACGGAGGAGAAATACACGGACACGCTGGGCTCCATCCAGCAGGTGCGCGGCCGCGCCCACCTGCGCCCACCTGCGCGCACCTGCGCCTGCGGGACCGGCCGCCCGGCGGCCGCGCTGCTTCTGTTCCAGGCTGGCCTGGGTGGCTCCTCTCGAGTGCTCCCTGCTCGGCTTGATCTTGCACCCTGACTTTGCCGTCTCTTTGCTTCTCCCTAGGGGATCATCTTTCTTGCACGCCTTCCAATTTTTTCCCGTTTCATCTTTTCCTGCACCTTTGTCTCATTTCTGTGGTCCCTTCACTTTCATCATTGTTTTTTTAAATTTTGCTTTTTGGGTCACACCTGGCGATGCTCAGGGGTTACTCCTGGCTGTGCACTCAGGAATGACTCCTGGCGGTGCCCGGTGGACCCTATGGGATGCTGGGAATCGAACCTGGGTCGGCCTCGTGCAAGGCAAACACCCTATCCGTTGTGCTATCGCTCCAGCCCCCATCATCATTTATTTATTATTGTTTGTTTTGGGGGGTCACACCCCGCGGTGCTCAGGGCTTTCTCCTGGCTCTGCACTCAGGGATCGATCGCTCCTGGCGGCACACTCCTGGTGCTGCTCGGGGGACCCTAGGGGATGCTGTGAATCGAACCCGGGTTAAGCTGGGTGCATGGCAAACGCCCTACCCACAGAACTTACTCCTGGCTCTGCACTCAGGGATCACTCACTCCTGGCAAGCGTGGGAATCGAACCTGGGTCAGCGGCATGCAAGGCAGACACCTTACCCACTGTCCTATCTCTCCAGCCTCTCTCTTTTTTTTTTTTTTTTTTGCTTTTTGGGTCACACCCGGCGATGCACAGGGGTTACTCCTGGCTCTGCACTCAGGAGTTACTCCTGGCGGTGCTCAGGGGACCATAGGGGATGCTGGGAATCGAACCCTGGTTGGCCGCGTGCAAGGCAAACGCCCTGCCTGCTGTGCTATCACTCCAGCCTCTCCCTTCTCTTTTTATTTTTACTTTTTGGGTCACACTCGGTGGTGCTTAGGGCTTCCTCCTGGCTCTGCACTCAGAAATTAGTCCTGGCGGTGCTCAGGGGACCCTCTGGGATGCCGGGATGGAATCCAGGTCGGCTGCGTGCAAGGCAAATCATTCCCCACTGTCCTATCACTCTGGGTCCCAGCCTCTCCTTTCAGTTCTACCTCAACCCCTGCCCCAGAAGGCAATATTGCTGCAAAAGAGAAATGAACGGAAATGAGGGCTGCTGAGAAAGGACAACTGGGACGGCATGCCTTCATGAGTCATAATGCCATGATACTAGCCTACATTAATTCGGAAGCAAAATCTTCAACTTGTGTGTAGGTTCATGATGATACTCTCTGCAAAGGACTGTTTTTTTTCTTTCTTTCTTTTTTTTTTTTTTGCTTTTTGGGTCACACCTGGTGATGTTCAGGGGTTACTCCTGGCTTTGCACTCAGGAATTACTCCTGGCAGTGCTCGGAGGACCATATGTGATGCTGGGATTTGAACCCAGGTCAGTTGCGTGCAAGGCAAACACCCTACCCGCTGTGCTATCACTCCAGCCTCCAGGACTGTTTTTTTTTTTTGATTAATGTTGTTGGGAGCCACTCCAGGCTTTCTAGGGGGCATGAGGTGCTGGGGACAGAATCTGTCTGGTTGGTCCCCAAAGTGTATACTCCAGGGCTGGAGTGATAGTACAGTGGGTAGGGCATTTGCCTTGCACGCAGCCGACCTGGGTTCGATTCCCAGTATCTCATCTGGTCCCCCGAGCACCACCAGGTGTGAATCCTGATTGTGGAGCCAGGAGTAACCCCTGAGCATCACCGGGTGTGACCCCAAAAAAAGCAAAAAGTAAAAAATAAAAACCTGAGTGTAGGGGCTGGAGCAAAAGCACAGCGGGTAGGGCGTTTGCCTTGCACGCGGCCGACCCGGGTTCGATTCCCAGCATCCCATATGGTTCCCTGAGCAAACCGCCAGGGGTGATTTCCTGAGCGCAGAGCCAGGAGGAACCCCTGTGCATTGCCGAGTGTGACCCAAAAAGCAAAACAAAACAAAACAAAACCAAACCCTTGAGTGTAGGGTCACAGTGATAGTACAGTGGGAGGGCAGTTGTCTTGCACGCGGCCAACCTGGGTTTGATTCCTGACACCCCACAGGATCTCTGTGGATCCCTGTCAGGAGTGATCCCTGAGTGCAGAGACAGGAGTCAGCCCTGACCATCGCTGGGTGTGGCCTGAAAAAAGAAAAACAAAGCAGAATGTGAATCCACATTACTCATCGCTCTCTAGACTAGAATATGATGACGCATCCCTTTGCCAAGCGCTGGTTTCAGACTTTGTCCACGGAAAAACGGAACCAGACGGCCACCTAGTTCTTTTCTCTTTTCAGCACTGTTGCTCTTTGCGGCCAAAGGAGTCGCTTGACTTAACACCTGCCTGGGGGAAAATTACTTCTTCTGGCACTTTCCTAGAAAGAGATTCACCTGGGGCCAGAGCAATAGGACTAAAGCAGGGAGGGCATTTGCCTTGCACGCGGCTGACCTGGGTTTGACTCCCAGTATCTCATAGGGTTCCCTGAGCACCACCAGGAGTGATCCCTGAGTGCAGAGCCAGGAGTAACCCCTGTGCATCCACCAGGTGTGGCAAAATAAATAAATAAATAAATAAATAAATAAATAAAGGAAAGAGAATCACACGATAAAGTGGCCTTTTGTGTTGGAATTCTCTCCCTGAGCATATTTCCAGGTCCATTCAGGTCATAGTGAGTGTTCATGTCCCTTCACCCTATTCAGGGCTGAGTAATATTCCACCAGGTGGCCTAGTGGCATCATTTTTTTTTTCCCTTCCTATCCTCTCTTTCCTTCCCTTCTGTTACTGTTTCATTTCCTGGGCCACACATAACAGTGCTCAGGGTTTACTCCCGGCTCTGAGCTCAGGGATAATTCCTGGCAGGCTCAGGGCCTCCTATGGGGTGTCAGGGTGTCAGGGATCGAACCCTGGGGCCAGTGCCCTCCCCATTGTTCCCTTGTCGCTGCTCTGTTTCTGCTGTTAGTCTGAGCGGGATCGCACACATCCGTGGTGTTGCCCTCACACTCAACTCACACTCAGCTACAGTGCTTGCTGGTGCGGGGGTGGGGTGGGAGGGTGGGATCAAGTCTCTTTTCGCTCTCCTTCTTGTGCTCACACTGTCTCTGGAGCCCCTTTGGGCTTCCTTCTGTCTCCTCGTCCCCATCAATCCGGGTCCAGGTTGGAGGGAGAGGGGTGAGGGACTCCCACCTTACCCTTCCTCTTCCTCCCCCTACAGCACTTCCTCAAGCCCTTACAAAGGTTCCTTAAGCCTCAAGACATCGAGACCATCTTTATCAACATTGAGGTGAGCCGATCCCCCAAACCGTGCAGGGTGGGGTAATCTGCTGATCCCACCTGGCGCGCGCGCGCGCGCGCGCGCGTGTGTGTGTGTGTGTGTGTGTGTGTGTGTGTGTGTGTGTGTGTGTGTTTGGGGTGGAGGGAACCCAGAAGGACAGGTAGGGGGTTGGTGCATTAAGACAGTGGGGAGGGCATTTGCCTACTACACGGCCGACCAGGGTCGACCAGGGTTCGATCCCGGTATCCTCTAAGTTGCCCCAAGCCCTGCCAGGAATGATCCCGTGAGGGTTTGGAGCGATAGGACAGCGGGGAGGGTGTTTGCCTTGCACGCAGCTGGTCTGGGTTTGATCCCCGGCATTCCCTAGGGTGCCCTGAGCCCCACCAGGAGTAATTCCTGAGTGCAGAGACAGGAGAGACCCCTGAGCACTGCTGGGTGGGGTTCAAGAACAAAGCAAACAGGGGCTGGAGTGATAGCACAGCGGGTAGGGCGTTTGCCTTGCACGCGGCTGACCCGGGTTCGAGCCCCAGCATCCCATAGGGTCCCCTGAGCACCGCCAGGGTTAATTCCTGAGTGCAGAGCCAGGAGTAACCCTTGAGCAACGCCGGGTATGACCCAAAAAGCTAAAAGAAAAAAAAAAAGAAAGAAAAAGAAGAATTTCCAGGGGCCAGGGAGATAGTCCAGCAGGGAAGGTGCTTGCGTTGCATGCAACCAACCAGGGTTTGATCCCTGGCATCTCATGGGGGTCCCCTGAGCACCACCGGCAGTGATTCCTGAGTGCGGAGCCAGGAGTAAGCCCTGAGCATCACCAGGTGTGACCCAAAACAAAAACAAAGCAAACTTGAAAAGAATAAGAAGAGGGGCCAGAGCGATAGCACAGCGGGTAGGGCGTTTGCCTTGCACGCGGCCGACCCGGGTTCGATCCCTGGCATCCCATAGGGTCCCCTGAGCACCGCCAGGAGTAATTCCTGAGTACGTGAGCCAGGAGTAACCCCTGTGCATCGCCGGATGTGACCCAAAAAGCAAAAAAAAAAAAAAAAACCCAAAAAACCAAAACCCCCAAAAAAACAAAAACCAAAAAACGCAAACAGAAGAGCAGGTGAACAGCCCTCTGTCCCCTCCTTCCCTCCATCCTCTGAGCCTCAGGCTTCGGCTTCAGCCCACGCTCTTCCCCTGAGCAGGATCTGCTGCGGGTACACACCTACTTCGTCAGGGAGCTGAAGGAGGCGCTGGCCACCCCCGGTGCTCCTACCCTCTTCCAGGTCTTCATCAAGTATAAGGAGAGGTGAGACCTCGCTGGCCAGCCCAGCGCGATGGGGGGCCAAGCCCGGAAGGCCCCTAAACCCCCTCTTGGCTCTTTCCTCCTCTAACCCCCCTCTTGGCCTTGGCTCATGAATTAACACCTACTTATGGCTATTCATCCCCCCCCCCCCCTGCTGCCTCTTCTGAGCTGTGCGGCCCCCAGAAAAATCGCTTCACCTCTCTGTCTTTCTACTCCCACCTGGAATAAATGATCGCGATGCAAAAAAATGTACCTCCTGCTGGTCGCGAGGTCTGTGTGCTCCTGCTTCAGGTGCTTCACTTGGTCTGCAACAGGGGCTTGGCACGTTTTGCTTATGCGAACCTTTGATTTGGTGGTGCGGGGCATCACACCCAGGTCCTCACATGCCAAGACGGAGCATTACCCCCTGAGCCATCTCCTGGGTCCTTGCTAAGTGTCAGTTGATTGAAAGGATGCAGAACAGCGAGGATGCCAGGGGTACCTTGGCACTGTCTTATTTAAATCCTCCTAATAGAGTTGGAGAGCTAGGCGGGCAGGCAGGGCACTTGTCTTGCGTGTAGCTGACCTGGGTTTTAATCCCCGACACTCTGTCTGCTTCCCTGATCACTGCTGGGAGTGTTCCCTGAGCACAGAGCCAAGGGTAATTCCTGAATATTGCCAGGAGTGGCCCCCCCCAAACAAAAACCAACAATAAAAAGTAAAGCTATGGGGCTGGAGCGATAGCACAGCGGGGAGGGCGTTTGCCTTGCACGCGGCCGACCCGGGTTCGATTCCCAGCATCCCATAGGGTCCCCTGAGCACAGCCAGGGGTAATTCCTGAGTGCATGAGACAGGAGTGACCCCTGTGCATTGCCGGGTGTGACCCAAAAAGAAAAAGAAAAAGAAAAAGAAAAGTAAAGCTATCAGGGCGCTGGAGGGTATTACGGTGAAGCGGGTGCTTGCCTGGCAGGCAGATGACCTGAATTCGATCCTCAGCATCTCATAGGGTCCCCCCCCCCCCAAGCTTTCCAGCAGTGATTCCTGAGCACAGAGCTGGGAGTAAGCCCTGAGCACCACCAGGTGTGGCCCAAAAACAAATGAATATAATTAAAATAAAAGTAAAGCCAACCTGGGAACTGGAGAGATAGCACAGCGGGCAGGGCGTTTGCCTTACACGCGGCCAACCCGGGTTCGATTCCCAGCATCCCATAGGGTCCCCTGAGCACCGCCAGGAGTGACTCCTGAGTGCGGAGCCAGGAGTAACCCCTGTGCATCACCGGGTGTGACCCAAAAAGCAAAAAAAAAAAAAAAAAAGTAAAGCCACCCTACAGGGGAAGTGCTGGTGTTATTGTCCCCTGAAATATGGAAGCCTAAGCCTGGTGCCCACCACTATATCCCTATTTCTGGGACCGGAGAGATGGGACAGTGGGGAGGGCGCTTGCTTTGCATTCACCAACCCGGGTTCGATCCCTGGCATTCCATAGGCTTCCCCAAGCTCTACCAGAAGAGCCAGGAGTAACCCCTGAACATGGGTGTCCCCTTGCTCCCACTCCTCCCAAAAACACCCAGAAAACCCCTGTCCCTTGCCTGTAGGTTTCTTGTCTATGGCCGCTACTGTAGCCAGGTGGAGTCGGCCAGCAAACACTTGGACCAGGTGGCCACAGCGCGGGAGGATGTTCAGATGAAGCTGGAGGTAGGGTTTGGGCTCCATCGGGGGGTGGGGGGCCATGACTCCCTCTTTACTCCTGGCCAGTCCCTGGAGGGGTGCGCAGTGGGGAGGAGAGTGGGTTGGAGATGGGACCCATTTCTTTTTTTTTTGAATTTTTTTATTTTTTAATTTTTATTAGTGAGACACCATGAGGTACAGTTCACGACCATGACCATCCTGTTGTTCGTTGATTGCCTTGAGCAGGCCCCAGTAACGTCTCCTTCGTCCTAGCCCTGAGATTTTTAAAAAAGTGCCATATTCAAGGCTCTTTCAGGGTTAGGAGAATGAGACCCTTCATTGTTACTGGTATTTGGCATATTGGGGACGCCACGGGGAGTTTGCCAGACTCTGCCGTGTGGGCAGGTGACATTCGGTAGCCTGCCAGGTTGTCCAAAGTAGGAATGAGATAATAAGATATCGCGCGGCCGCAAATGCTGGGTTTTATAGTCTCTGAGTCTTGGCCGTTGATGGGATTACACGGCGCCAGGGGGCCAGTTGGTGGGTGTGACCCCCGCCTACTGGAATCTGGAGGATCTGGGTGGAGGATGCTCAGCCCCGATCCGAGGTACAGTTGCAGACTTACAAATTTTTGTGCTTGGGTTTCAATCATACAGTGATCAAATACTCATCCCTCCACCAGTGCCCATTTCCCACCACCACGGATCCCAGTATCCCTCCCACCCCCCAGTCCCCCCATCCCACCCTGCCTCTGTGGCAGGGCAATCCCTTTTGTTCTCTCTCTCCTTTGGGGTCCTGTGTTTTGCAAGAGAGGCATTGAGTGGCAGTCATGTTCGGTCTGCTTTCAGCATGCTTCTCCCACCCTGGGAGGATCCTCCCAACACCCTTTATTTGGTGCTCAGAGATGGGACCCATTTCTGCTGACACACTCTTTCCTGGGCTACCTGCTGAAAGATGGGGGGTGGGGAAGGGGCATGAATCCAAGCCCTTACCTCAGCCGGATCCCGAGGCAGGGCTGAGGGTGTCGAACCCTGACCCCTCATGTCTGGGCCGAGCCCCAGCTTCACAGGAGCCCTGAACGCAGGCAAATGCAGATTCCAGTTGATGCCTTTGATCTGGGACTGGCCCCCTCCTCACAGCTGTTGTCTAGGGGAAGCCTAAGGACTCACCTGGAGGGGGTGGAGGGCGGGAGGTCCAGACCTGCCGGTCTCTGCAGTAGGGACCCCACAGATTGTCCCCGTAGCTCCTCTCTCTCATCCCTCCAACCCCCCTCCAGACCCTCACCTTTGTTCTCCCTTTCTTTAAACATTTTAAAAATTGCGATTCTGTGGTTCACAGTACTATTCATAACGGTTTCTCATGCACATGATTCCAATACCAGAGCCGTTACCAGTGGACCCACCTTCCCCTCCCAAGAACTGCAACTCTCACCTCATCAACTCGGTTGTGTGGATCAGTTCTCCCGTTATGTGGCCTCTGGACCGTTGCTACTACTTTGCTGCGTGTCTTTAAGTCCCACATCTGACCAATACCACTTCTTGACATCTACTCCACAAGACACACACAAAAATAGCAATTTCGAAGGGTCTATGCACACCTGTGCTCACCACTATTGCCCTTAGTACAATAGCTAAGATAGGGAAACAACCCAAATGGCCAACTACGGATGAACGGATCGTGAAAACAAGGTCCACATACACAGTGGAATACTATGCAGCTCCGAAAAAGAATGAAATCATGCCATTTGCAGCAGCATGGATGGAATTAGAAGACATCAAGCTCCTCCTTTCCAATGACACCCCCCCCCCCCCGCCCCATCCCTTCCAGGAATGTTCCCAGCGGGCCAACAACGGGCGGGTTCACCCTTCGGGATCTGCTGATGGTACCTATGCAGCGAGTGCTCAAGTATCACCTCTTGCTCCAGGTGCTCACGGAGTGGGGGCCCAGCCTGGGCGTAGTTTCAGAAGTGGGGAGGGGCAGGGGCCACACGCTAGGTGTGGTTTCAGGAGCATAGGCGGGGCCAGTGCCTGGGTGTGGCTTCTGGTCCAGGGGCGGGGTCTCAGTCTGGGCGTGGCTTCAGGAGTGGGGCGGGGCCAATGCCTGGGCGTGGTTTTAGTGTGGGCGTGGGCCCAGTCTGGGCGTGGCTTCAGGAGTGGGGGCGGGGCCAGTGCCTGGGTGTGGCTTCTGGTCCAGGGGCGGGGTCTCAGGCTGGGCGTGACTTCAGGAGTGGGGCGGGGCCAATGCCTGGGCGTGGTTTTAGTGTGGGCGTGGCCCAGTCTGGGCGTGGCTTCAGGAGTGGGGGCGGGGGCCAGTGCCTGGGTGTGGCTTCTGGTCCAGGGGCGGGGTCTCAGGCTGGGCGTGACTTCAGGAGTGGGGCGGGGCCAATGCCTGGGCGTGGTTTTAGTGTGGGCGTGGCCCAGTCTGGGCGTGACTTCAGGAGTGGGGGCGGGGCCAGTGCCTGGGTGTGGCTTCTGGTTCAGGGGCGGGGTCTCAGCCTGGGTGTGACTTCAGGAGAGGGGCGTGGCCAATACCTGGGCGTGTTTTAGTGTGGGCGTGGCCCAGTCTGGGCGTGGCTTCAGGAGTTGGGGGCGGGGCTGGGCAGGGCCCTTAAGATCCAGCCCCAGTCTCGGGGAACTGAAGAAGAAGGAAGAAGGAGGAGTCAGTGGTCAGTGTCCCTCCCCAACAGAAGGGGGCCACATCCAGGTGACCCGTCTACCCGGTGTCCTGCAGGAGCTGGTGAAGCACACGCAGGACGCCACGGAGAAGGAGAACTTGCGGCTGGCGCTGGATGCCATGCGGGGTGAGCAGGCGCACGCGGGCACGGACGGAGCTGGGTGCTGCCCCATCCTCCACCCGGGGGGGGGGGCAGGGCCAGGATGGTATTCACAGTGGCCCCTTCGAGGACTGACATGCCACAGACATGCTCTTTGGGCTTCTTGTCCAGCCACTGCTAGGGACTGACCACCCTCCTCCCCCAGCCTGCGTGCGTGTTGGCGGGCTGGGGGTACAAGCTCACCCTGATTCTGTCCCAGGACCTGGCGCAGTGTGTGAACGAGGTGAAGAGGGACAATGAGACGCTGCGGCAGATCACCAACTTCCAGCTGTCCATCGAGAACCTGGTGAGGGAGGGGGTGGGACTGGGGACGCCCAGTGAGCAGGCCTGGGGGGGTCTCTTTGTCCGGTGGCACCCTGTGAGACCCACTGCCTGCCGTATAGGACCAGTCTCTGGCCAACTACGGGCGTCCCAAGATCGACGGGGAGCTCAAGATCATCTCGGCAGAGAGGACGCTCCAAGATGGACAGGTGGGGAGGGGCCCAGCGTGGGTCTGGGTCTCCTCGGAAGCCCGGCTGGGCTGGGCTCAGGTGGGCAGGTGGGCGGGGCCAACAAGATAGATGGGCGGGGGCCTGGAAGGAGAGGCGGGGGCTTAGATGGGCAGGCGGGGTGGGGCCTGGAAGGAGAGGCGGGGCTTAGATGGGCAGGTGGGTGGGGCCTGGAAGGAGAGGCGGGGGCTTAGATGAGCAGGTGGGTGGAGCCTGGAAGGAGAGGCGGGGCTTAGATGGGCAGGCGGGTGGAGCCTGGAAGGAGAGGCGGGGGCTTAGATGGGCAGGTGGGTGGGGCCTGGAAGGAGAGGCGGGGCTTAGATGAGCAGGTGGGTGGAGCCTGGAAGGAGAGGCGGGGCTTAGATGGGCAGGCGGGGTGGGGCCTGGAAGGAGAGGCGGGGGCTTAGATGGGCAGGTGGGTGGAGCCTGGAAGGAGAGGCGGGGCTTAGATGAGCAGGCGGGTGGAGCCTGGAAGGAGAGGCGGGGGCTTAGATGGGCAGGTGGGTGGGGGCCTGGAAGGAGAGGCGGGGGCTTAGATGGGCAGGCGGGTGGGGCCTGGGGCAGGAGAGGCGGGGGCTAAGATGGGCAGGTGGGTGGAGCCTGGAAGGAGAGGCGGGGCTTAGATGGGCAGGCGGGTGGGGCCCTGGGAGGAGAGGCGGGGCTTAGATGGGCAGGCGGGTGGGGCCTGGGAGGAGAGGCGGGGCTTAGATGGGCAGGCGGGTGGGAGCCTGGAAGGAGAGGCGGGGCTTAGATGGGCAGGCGGGGGTGGGGCCTGGGAGGAGAGGCGGGGCTTAGATGAGCAGGCGGGGTGGAGCCTGGAAGGAGAGGCGGGGCTTATATGGGCAGGCGGGGTGGGGCCTGGAAGGAGAGGCGGGGCTTAGATGGGCAGGTGGGTGGGGCCTGTAAGGAGAGGCGGGGGCTTAGATGGGCAGGCGGGGTGGGGCCTGGAAGGAGAGGCGGGGCTTAGATGAGCAGGCGGGTGGAGCCTGGAGGGAGAGGCGGGGGGCTTAGATGGGCAGGCGGGTGAGGCCTGGAAGGAGAGGCGGGGCTTAGATGGGCAGGTGGGTGGAGCCTAAAAGGAGAGGCGGGGGCTTAGATGGGCAGGTGGGTGGAGCCTGGAAGGAGAGGCGGGGCTTAGATGAGCAGGTGGTGGAGCCTGGGAAGGGGCGGGTCCATAGATGCAAGAGGGTGGAGCCAACACAGATGGGTGGGGCCTGGGCAGGGGGTGGGGCCAGGCTCTTACCTGCACAGGTAGGCGGAGCCAAAAGTTGGGGCGGAGCCTGAGTTCTTAGATGGGCAACTGGGTGGAACCAATGCAGATGGGTGGCACCCGGGCAGTGCGGACTGGAGTCTGGGAAGAGATAGGTGAAATCTAGGGAGGGGGAGGGGCTGTATTGTGTGTGTGTGTGTGTTGTGTGTGTGTGTGTGGTGTGTGTGTGTGTAACTACAGGTGACAGGGCCTTTCTGGTTATTGGAGGAGGTGATGATGGACAGGTGGGCCCCAGGATAGGCCAGAAAGGCGGAGAGGATCCCCACAGAGAGCTGCTGGGAGGTTTCAGATCCGCCCTGACCCCGCTGCCTCCAGGTACGCCTTCCTGCTGGACAAGGCTCTGCTCATCTGTAAGCGCCGGGGGGACTCCTATGACCTCAAGGACTTCGTGAATCTTCACAGCTTCCAGGTTCGAGATGACTCCTCTGGAGAGCGGGACAACAAGAAGGTGAGGCATTGCTGGGGAGCCCCTTCCCCACCCCACCCCCGTGCAGGTAGAGGAACCCCCTGGGCACACCCCCTTTGGAGGGGTCGAGTCTGAGCCCGGCATTTGGGTGGCTGAACGCGCGGGTCTGGTTGCAGTGTGTTGTGGAGGAGGGTGCCTGTGCCGCCCCCTGGAGGTGGGGGCACCTCCCATCTGAGCCCCTTCTCCTGCAGTGGACACACATGTTCTTCCTGATCGAGGACCAAGGCATCCAGGGTTATGAGCTCTTCTTCAAGACCCGGGAACTAAAGAAGAAGTGGATGGAGCAGTTCGAGATGGCCATGTGAGATTCCCCCATTCCTTCTCGATCCTTCTGTTTGCTCACACCCCGGTTCATGTGGGTGCTGGGCCGCCAGGCAGGGGTGGGACTGGTAACCCACACACCCATCAGCGGATGGATAGAGACATCCAAGATGTTTTCTCCATGCAGGTGACCCACACGTAACCATAAAAAGGAGTAGAAGGGGGCTGGAGAGATAGCACAGCGGGGAGGGCTTTTGCCTTGCACGCGGCCGACCCGGGTTCGATTCCCAGCATCTCATATGGTCCTCTGAGCACCGCCAGGACTGATTCCTGAGTGCAGAGCCAGGAGTAACCCCTGTGCATTGCCGGATGTGACCCCAAAAGCCAAAAAAAACACCAAAAAAAGCAGTAGAAGGGGGGCCGGAGAGATAGTTCAGTGGGTAGGGTGCTTGCCTGGCATGGACTCACCCAGCTTCTGTTCATTCTCTCTGCCACATTGGGTCCCCTGAGCACTGCCAGGAGTGATCCCTGACTGCAGAGTCGGGGAGTCAGCCCTGAGCACCGCCGGGTGTGACCCCCCAAAAGGAAACAAACAAAATGAAAAGGAGCAGAAGACCGGAGTCCCACAAGGCTCCCAGCGTGCCTGGGGGCTTCATGGCGTGGCATTTCCCTCCGTCTCTCCCCCCCCCCCCCAGCTCCAACATCTACCCTGAGAATGCTGCGGCCAATGGACACGACTTCCAGATGTTCTCGTTTGAGGAAACCACGTCCCTGCAGAGCTTGCCAGATGTTGCTCAGGTGAGGACCCGGGTCTCGAACTGAGGCAGCGTTCGCAGGGTCCCTGCCGCCACCGGTGGTCCCCTTGAATTGCAGGATGGGGGGACGCTCCTCAGCTCTCTCCTGCCCCCAAAGAGCACCCTGGAGGGAGCCAAGGGTGGGGGGAGATCTGTGTCTCTCCAGCATCACGCGCCTCTCTCTCCCCCACCCACCTCCCAGAGGAACCTTCTATCAAGGTTATCGTTGCCACCGCTGCCGGGCGCCTGCACACAAGGAGTGTTTGGGGAGGGTCCCTCCGTGTGGCCGGCACGGACAAGGTACCAGAGGGAGGGTGGTGGGTGGTGTGCTTGGTTCTGCACAGCGGCGGAGTCGGGGTGGGGGGGAAGGGATGGATTCCCCATCCTGACAATTGCCTTTTCTCTTTCAAAGATTTTTCAGGCACCATTGAAGAAGGTAAGACCTCCTGGCTCCTTTCTATGCAACGAAAGTCCCGGGGAGTAAGGAGGGAAGGATGGGACTGGAGGAATAGCACAGCGGTAGGGCGTTTGCCTTGCACGCAGCCGACCCGGGTTCGATTCCCAGCATCCCATATTGTCCCCCGAGCACTGCCAGGGGTAATTCCTGAGTGCATGAGCCAGGAGTGACCCTTGTGCATTGCCGGGTGTGACCCAAAAAAGCAAAAAACAAAAAAAAAAAAGGAGGGAAGGACGCGGGAGAGCCTTCCAGCCCTCAGGAGGCCAGAGACCGGCTAAGAAGCGCTGGACTCGGGTGGTCATCTTTGCTTTTTTGCCCCTTACAGGCCCACCATCGCCGGCAGCAAGACAAGGAGAGGAATAAACTGGGTAAGCCCAGCAGGGGGCCTGGCACTGTGTGGGAGAAGGAACACTGCACCGCAGTGCACTGTGTTCCGTTTGTTCATCGATTTGCTCCAGCGGGCATCAGTAATGTCTTCATTGTGAGACTTATTGTTACTGTTTTTGGCATCTCGAATACACCCCGGGGAGCTTGCCAGAGTAATAATAACCTGGGTAAATCAGCAGGGGGCGCTGTGCAAAGCCGGAGGAAATGAGAATCACCTTCTCAGGTGTGCCTGGTTCACAGCAGGTCAGATCTCCAGGATTCTCAATAAAAAAGTAAAAAAAAAAAAAAAGTAAAAATAGGGGCTGGAGCGATTAGCACAGCGGAGTAGGGTGTTGCCTTGCACGCGGCTGACCAGGGTTTCGATTCCCAGCATCCCATAGGGTCCCCTGAGCCCCGCCGGGAGTAATTCCTGAGTGCAGAGCCAGGAATAACCTCTGAGCATTGCAGGGTGTGACCCAAAAAGCAAAAAAAAAAAAACAAAGAAATAATTAAAAATAAAAAAAAGAGGGACCTGGGGATGTGACTCCGTGGCAGAGTACGTGTGCCTTGCATGCATAAGACCTGGGTTTAATCCCCTGACACGCAAAACAAACAAACAAACAAACAAGCACACAAACAAAAATGATCATCACGGGGCGCAGAGTAGGGCTCCATAGGGGGCAGGCTTCGTAGGTGAGACAGGCGTCCTGGGTTCGATTCCTGGCACGACATGGTTCCCTCAGCATTCCTAAGAGCATCACTGGGTGTGGCTTAAAACTCAAAACCGAATCCATTCCCGGGACAGGTACTGGTCTGCAGCTGTGTAAAGTGGAAGCATGCTAGTCTCTGGGGTCCATTTTGTCCTGGACCCAGACATCCTTCTGGGGCTCAGAGCGTATGTGGCCCACAGTGGGGTCTCTGGTCTTCCCCCCAGTTTGGGCCGAGTTATTTAGCACTTGGAGGGGAGAAACCATCCAGAATGCAAAGCCCACGGAGTCCTGCGCCCATGGCCCCTTTTCCACCGCCCCTTGGGTCCGCCTGTGTCTTTCATTGGCTCCATCCTGGTGAGTGGGGGGTGATGTGCAGGCGTGCGTAACCCCAAAGTCCCCCTGACTCTGTTCCTCCTGCCCCACCCCACCCCCCCAGGCTTGCCCAAGATGGAGGTGTGTGCTGAGTACTACGGGCTGCCCCCACCGCCCGGAGCTTTCGGACCCTTCCTACGTCTCAACCCTGGAGACATCGTGGAACTCACCAAAGCTGAGGCCGAACAGAACTGGTGGGAGGTACGGGCTGTGTGAGTGTGTGTGTGTGTGTGTGTGAGTGTGTGTGTATGAGTGTGTGTGTGAGCGTGTGTGTATATGTGTGTGTCTGTATCTGTGTTTGTGTGTCTCCTGGGATTGACGGGGGGAGAGAGAGAGAGAGGGAAAGAGAGAGAGAGAGAGAGAGAGAGAGAGAGAGAGAGAGAGAGAGAGAGAGGCGTGCAAGAGAGCGAGACCCTCTGGAAGGGGGGGTTGTGGCCCTATTGGACTTTTGCAAGAGCCAGGCAGATCTGGGGAGGCCCGAGGAGGGTGGTGTTGACCAGCGTTTCTCAATCCCGTTCCCCACAGTGCCCCTCCTAACTTTGTTTCCGGGGCTCCCGGAAGTCTCAGATTGGACCCCCTCCCCATGGATGCGGTTGTCCCCTGACGCCCCCCCCCCAACTGCGAATGTGCTGGAAGCCCCAGAGGGCCCTACGGGTCCCCTGAGTGACAAACACAAGTGGACAGACGCGAGCAGTAGGAAGGACGCTCGCCTTGCATGCGGCTGACTTGGGTTCAATCACGACATCCCACAGGGTCCTCAAGTCCCCACCAGGAGTGATCTCTGAGCGCAGAGCTGGGAGTTAGCCCTGGAGTACTGCCCAGTTAGGTGGCCCCCAAATCCAAAGGAATAAAAGAGACCGATGCGGGTGGGACCAGGAACTGCTCTCTGGGACTGTTCCTCTTCCAGCAAACTGATATTGATTGACACCCTGCTGGCCAATCAGGTCATAGGGAGAGAGTGACCACTGGGTAGAAAGATGAGCTGTCCTCCCGTTGTTCATCGATTTGCTCGAGTGGGCCCAGTAACATCTCTGTTTTTTTTCTTTTTGGGTCACACCCGGCGATGCTCCAGGGGTTACTCCTGGCTCATGCACTCAGGAATTGCTCCTGGCGGTGCTCAGGGGACCATATGGGATGCTGGGAATCGAACCTGGGTCGGCCATGTTGGCTGCGTGCAAGGCAAACGCCTTACCCCGCTGTGCTATCGCTCCAGCTCCAACATCTCCGTTTTGAGACTTGTTGTTACTGTGTTTGGCATCTGGGTGAGATACTCTCAGTAGCTTGCCGGCTCTCCGAGAGGGGCAGAGGAATCGAACCAGGCTTGGCCGGCCGGCCGGCTGCACACAAGGCAAACACCCTACCACTGTGTTATTGCTTCACTCTAAAAATATGAACATGTGCAACAAACAGAAGTACTCCTACATTATTAAAAAAAAAAGATGGGCAGGCATATGAACATGGGTACACACGTATTCATGCATACACCACACAAGTACACACATGTACAAGGCACCCATGCAGCACAGGTCATATATGTGCTCACAATACACACAATCACATGCACGCACGTGTGCACACCACACACACACATGCATACATGTACACAGGCACACAGTCACGGCTCCTCAGCCCCGCCCTGTTTTCCTTTTCCATGTCCAGGGCAGGAACACGGCTACCAATGACGTTGGCTGGTTTCCCTGCAACAGGGTCAAGCCCTTCGTGCACGTGAGTGTCCGGGAGGGGGTGAGGGTGGGGGAGGTGGTCCTGGGAGTGGGGGCTGCCCTGGGTGGTGACCCTGGAGGTAGGGAGGGGGTTGTCTATCCTGGAAGGTCACCCTGAGCTCAAGATTCTGTCCACTCAGGGCCGGAGCGACAGCACAGTGGGGCGGGCACTGACCTTGCACGTGGCCAACCTGGGTTCAATCCCCAGCACCCCACAGGGTCCCCTGAGCACCACCAGGAGTGATTCCTGAGTGCAGAGCTGGGAGTCAGCACTGAGCACTGCTGGGTGTGCCCCTCACCTCGACAAAAAGTTCTGTTCATTGGGTCACCTGAGTGGAGTGGGCCGGGTTCTGAGCCTGGCCCCCAATTGTCTCTGCCAGAAGGTCCCTCATTTGGGAGAGGGGACGGGGCAAAGGCTGGCCAGCTGGATGGGGTTCTCTATGGAGTCGTGGCCTCTGCTTGGCCTGGCCTCTTTTTTAAAAAAATTTATTTATTTATTTATTTATTTATTTAGGGCTGGAGCGATAGCACAGCAGGTAGGGCATTTGCCTTGCATGCGGCCGACCCAAGTTCGATTCCTCCGTCTCTCTTGGAGAGCCCAGCAATCTACCAAGAGTATGCCACCCACATGGCAGAGCCTGGCAAGCTCCCCGTGGCATATTCGATATGCCAAACACAGTAACAACAAGTCTCACAATGGAGACGTTACTGGTGCCTGCTCGAGCAAATCGATGAACCACAGGAGGACAGTGCTACATACAGTGCAGTGCTATTTATTTTATTTTGGGACCACACCCGGTCCTGCTAGGAGCTACTTTGGCTCTGTGCTTGGGGAGGCTCCTGGTGGTGCTCGGGGTCCCTGCAGTGCCAGGGAGAAAGCCTGGGTGATGCAGAGCCTGCACTCGGCCCCTTGAGCCTTTCCCCAACTCTGTAATTCAGACCCTTTGCCCTAAGTCTGGGTCTTTGCTTGTGTTCCCAGGGCCCCCCTCAAGACCTGTCTGTTTACCTCTGGTGAGTAGTACTCCCTTTCTTGTCTCCAATTTGGGTTCTCCTTGGGTATCCAAGTCGGGACGGGAGGCACCTCCAAACCCATCAGGAGCTCATTCTTCAATCCTCCTAGCTTTGAAGGTCCACTCACTCATCTGTCCGTGCACCCACTGACCCACCCACTTATTAGTGCGACAGAGGGTGAAGGATGCTGCCGACCCATTTATCATCCATCATCCACTGATCCACCTCCTCACTTATCCATACACCCACCCACCCAGCCTCGCATCCACTGATTGGTCTACCAACACATCAACCCACCTATGCACTCATCTATCATCCATCCTTTCATCCACCCCCTCTCCCATCCATCCGTCCATCCATCCATCCATCCATCCATCCATTCACCCACCTATCCCTCCGTCTCTCCATTCTTCCTCCTCTCCTCCCTCCATCTTTCTTCCATCCCTCCTTCCCTCCCTCCATCACTCCCTCCCTCTCTCCCTCCCTCTCTCCCTTCCTCCTTTTCTCCTCCATTCACCCATCCATCCATCCATCCACCCCCTCTTCCATCCATCCATCCATCCCTCCATCTCTCCATTTTTCCTCCTCTCCTCCCTCCATCCTTCTTCCATCCCTCCTTCCCTCCCTCCATCACTCCTTCCCTCTCTCCCGCCCTCTCTCCCTTCCTCCTTTTCTCCTCCATTCACCCCTCCATCCATCCATCCATCCATCCATTTATCTATCCTCCTACCCTCCATCTCTCCATTTTTCCTCCTCTCCTCCCTCCATCCTCCTTCCCTCCCTCCATCACTCCCTCCCTCCCTCTCTCCCTTCCTCCTTTTCTCCTCCATTCACCCATCCATCCATCCACCCCTCTCCCATCCATTCATCCATCCATCCATCCATCCACCTATTCCTCCATCTCTCCATTCTTCCTCCTCTCCTCCCTCCATCCTTCTTTCATCCCTCCTTCCCTCCCTCCATCACTCCCTCCCTCTCTCCCTTCCTCCTTTTCTCCTCCATTCACCCATCCATCCATCCATCCATCCATCCTTCCATCCATCCATCCACACCCTCTCCCATCCATCCATCTATCCATCCATCTATCCAGCTATCCCTCCATCTCTCCATTCTTCCTCCTCTCCTCCCTCCATCCTTCTTCCATCCCTCCTTCCTTCCCTCCATCATTCCCGCCCTCTCTCCCTCCCTCTCTCCCTTCCTCCTTTTCTCCTCCATCCATCCATCCAGCTATCCCCATCTCTCCATTCTTCCTCCTCTCCTCCCTCCATCCTTATTCCATTCCTCCTTTCCTCCCTCCATCACTCCCTCACTCTCTCCCTCCCTCTCTCCCTTCCTCCTTTTCTCCTCCATTCACCCATCCATCCATCCATCCATCCACCCCCTCTCCCATCCAT
Source organism: Sorex fumeus (assembly GCF_029834395.1). NCBI lineage: Eukaryota > Metazoa > Chordata > Mammalia > Eulipotyphla > Soricidae > Sorex > Sorex fumeus. Next base: position 84,639 of record NW_026606366.1, on the reverse strand, counting down.
CCATCCATCCATCCATCCATCCATCTATCCAGCTATCCCCCATCTCTCCATTCTTCTTCCTCTCCTCCCTCCATCCTTCTTCCATCCCTCCTTCCCTCCCTCCATCATTCCCGCCTTCTCTCCCTCCCTCTCTCCCTTCCTCCTTTTCTCCTCCATCCACCCACCCACCCATCCATCCATCCATCCATCTATCCAGCTATCCCCCATCTCTCCATTCTTCCTCCTCTCCTCCCTCCATCCTTCTTCCCTCCCTCCTTCCCTCCCTCCATCATTCCCTCCCTCTCTCCCTCCCTCTCTCCCTTCCTCCTTTTCTCCTCCATCCACCCCTCCATCCATCCATCCCTCTGTTCATTCATCCTCCCTCCCTCCCTCCCTCCCTCCCTCCCTCCCTCCCTCCCTCCCTCTCTTCTTTCCTCCCTCCCTTCCTCCCTGTCTCCCTCCCTGTCTCCCTCCCTCCATCCCTCCACCCATCCATGCATTAATGTCTAAGGACTCTTTGACCTAGACACTCGCCAACTTAAAAACAAAACCCCATAGGGGTTGGGAGTGTAGTTGGCCTCATTTTGGGGGGCACCGACAAGGAATCTGTCTGGACCGTTGCTGTTGTCTCTCTTGGCAGGTATGCTGGCCCCATGGAGCGCGCAGGGGCAGAAAGCATCCTCACCAACCGCTCCGACGGGACGTTCTTAGTGCGACAGAGGGTGAAAGATGCTGCCGAATTTGCCATCAGCATTAAGTAATTCCTCCCTCCTACCCCCACCTGAGACTTGAGCATGGCAGGTGCTGAGAGAGAAGGGTTGGAACTTAACGGGCGGGAACGGTTAGGTCTTAGAGCGCTCCCCTGCAGACCGCGGGTGGATTTGCATCTTCCTTAGAGTACCCAAAAGAAACTCAGGCTCATGAGCGCATTGAAGACGGTCCACACAGACTCGCAGACGTGGATGCGCGTCTCTCTGTGTTCAGTGTCTTACTCATGTTTCCTCACTTCCGCTTTGGTTTTGCAAGTGGGTCTTGTGACCTACAGTGGGACTTTCCCTGTGGGATCTGGTTGCTGGGGTCCCCCCCACCCCGGAGGTGTTGCGTTTGCTCCTGTTGCAACTGGCTCTTTTCTTTCTCAGGTCGCCCAAATAGTGAAGTTGAATTTCTTAGTTTCCCAGATTACACAAGTGGCTGAATGGGGTGGGGAGTTGAGGTGAAAATCCCAAACCTTTGCTTTTTTTTTTTTTTGTCACACCCAGCCGTGCTCAGGGCTGACTCTTGGCACTTGGGGGATCTCTCCTGGCAAAGTGCGGGGACCCTATGGGGAACCAGGGATCGAAATGGATCAGTCTCATGCAAGGCAAGCTTTCGCCTGCTGTATTATCGCTCAGACCCCTAAACCTTCAGCCTTGTGAGCACCAACCTCCAAATGTGAATTTCTTGGTGTGTGTAGGGGGGAAGCTAATCTTCCCCCAACCTCCTGCGAATTCCTGCAAAGGAATTCAATGGACATCAGAGAGTGGGAAAAAAAATTCAAACTTTATGTGAGTCTGCGGGTGGGGGCAGACCCTAGACTGTGGATCTTCTTTCTGATCATTTTAGGGGTGTCGGATAATCACTAGAAAGGGAGCCATTCATTTAGGAGGGGAAAACAGAATAAAGAACATCCTCCTTGAAAGAAAAAAAGGGATGTTGACAGGATTCACCACCCTCCGACCTCCCAGACTTTGCCAGCCTTGGTTTGGGGCGAGGTCATGGCTCCACTGTGCCTCACAGAGATTTTCTGTTTGAGGGAGAAACTAAAGTAGCAATCCTGGAACATCTGTCTCCTGGTCCTTGCATTACTTGGGCACGTCGTGTCTGTCTTGGTCCCAGTGAAATTTGACATGTGTCATTTCCACACATTTTCTCACCATCCCCACTCTGCTAATGGGTAGAATTCTCCTCTCTCTCTCTCTGTCTCTCTGTCTCTCTCTCTTTCTCTCTCTCTTTCTCTCTCTCTTTCTCTCTCTCTCTCTCCCTCTCCCCCTCTCTTTTGTTGGGGAGCACATTCATCTGTGCTCAGGTATAACTACTGGCTTGACACTCAGGGATTACTCCTGGTGGTGCTTGGGGGACCGTATGGGATGCTGGGGATCAAACTCGTATCAGCTGCATGCGTCCTACTATCTCTCTGGTCCCAGAGTTCTCTTTTTGTTTGTATTTTGGGCCACACCCATGGATGCTCAGGGCTTACTCCTGGCTCTGCACTCGGGAACTACTCCTGGCGGTGCCAAGGGACCCTATGGGATGCTGGGGATGGACCACGGGTTGGCTGTGTGCAAGGCAAACGCCCTACCCATTGTACTATCTCTCGGGCTGTGAATTTTTTTTCTAGGTACAATGTTTTCCCAGGGAACACAATGGAGCTCAGCTGACGACTCTTAACTCTGTGCTCTGGGGGTGCTCTTGGCAGTGCTCTGTTGACTAAGCACTTTTTGCTGACCAAGCGCAGCAAACTCCTAGGGTAGCAATTTGTATGGACGCTTCAGTGTTGAGTTGCATCTTTATTTTTAGCTGCATGTCTAAGGACTTTCCATAGCAGAAGTGTTTCGTGGTTTACCCCATAAAGAGCAGAACTCCATCGGCTGCTGGGGTTGGAGCCATAGCACAGTGGGGAGGGTGCTGGCCTTGCCTGTGGCCGACTTGGATTTGACCCCTGACATCCCATAGGGTTCCCTAATCCCCGCCAGGGTGATTCCTGAGTGCAAAGCCAAGAATCAGCCCTGGACACTACTAGGTGTGGCCCTAAAACCAAAACTAGGGGCCGGAGAGATAGCACAGCGGGTAGGGCGTTTGCCTTGCATGCGGCCGACCCGGGTTCAATTCCCAGCATCCCATATGGTCCCCTGAGCAGTGCCAGGAGTAACTCCTGAGTGCAGAGCCAGGAGCGGCCCCTGTGCATTTCTGGGTGTGACCAAAAAGCAAAAAACAAACAAACAAAAAACCCCCCACAAAACTAATGAAATAGAAGTTCATCTGCTTCTTCCCAGGCCCTTTGTGCTTAGTGGGTTGTCATCTTAGTGGAAATCAGTGTCTCCATCCATAACTTTTTCTCCTGGTCTGTGGGTTGCCATATTGATGGAATTAGGATTCTTCTGTCACAGTCTTTTTATTCTATGGCCCTACCATAGAATTGGGGGAAGAGTGAAAGTGTAAAGCTAGTCCTGTCTGTTATATTTTAATTTCTGTGTGTGTGTGTGTGTGTGTGTGTGTGTGTGTTTGGGCCACATCCAGAGATGGTCAGGGCTAACTCCTTGCTCTGCATCAGAAATTACTCTCAATGGGGCCTCAGCTACCCTCTAGAGTGCCGGGGATCGAACCTGGGTTGGCCGCGTGCAAGGCCAGCATCCTCCCCACTGTCCTATGACTTGGCCCCAACACTGCTTCCTTGCCAAGATCTTTGATGGCTTCTCAACAGCCTTGTGGATTAGGGAGCTGTTTTCTAATGGACAGGGGAATAATTGAGAAGGATTAGAGTGGGCACAGCTCAGAGGAGGGATGTGTTAGTCTGTTCTCGCCTTCAGGCAGCCAAGTTTGCTCCCATGGTTGGGAGGGGAGACTGGCAGGCGGAGTGGCTGGTGATGGGCTTGAACTTGCAGCCTCATCATCCAGTGGTCGCCTCTCTCCCTCTCTCTCTCCCGTATCTCTCTCCCTCTTTCTTCCTCCCTCTATCTCTCCCTCTTCCTGTTTCTCTCTCTCTCCCCCTCTCTCCTTACTTCTCTCTCCCTCCTTCTCTCCCTCTCTCCCTCCCTCTTTCCCTCCCTCTTCCTTTCTCTCTCTTTCTGCCTTTCCTTCTTTCTGCCTCTCTCTCATTCCCTCTCTCTCCCTCCCTCCCCCACCTCCTTCCCCTTCTCCCTCCCTATTTCACTCTCTCCTCTCCCTCTCTCTCCCTCCCTCTCTCTCCCCCTCTCTCCCTCCCTCTCTGTCCCTCACTCTCTCCCTCTCTGCTTCCAGATATAACGTGGAGGTCAAACACATTAAAATCATGACAGCAGAAGGACTGTATCGGATCACAGACAAGAAGGCATTCCGGGGGCTCATGGTAAGGCCCTCGTCTCCCCTTGTCCAACGTTCTCGAACCCCTGGCAGCATCTGCCCGGAGGCAGTACCATGGGATCTGGCCACTCTTTGTCCATACCAGGTCCTCCTGTGGGCACCGTGGAGCAGTGGCCTTAAATCCAGCCTCCTTGTGACTAAGGGCGGTGACCACCACTGCCTCCTCCTCCTGATCAGCACCGGTCACAGCCTCCAGCCCATGGCCGAGAGCACCCTTTTTCTTTTTTTTTTTCTTTTTGTTTTTGTATTTTGGGTCACACCTGGAGATACTCAGGAGTTACTCCTGGCTCTGTGCTCAGGAATCACTGCTGGAGATGCTCGGGTAACCCTATGGGATGCTGGGGACCGAACCCAGGTCAGCCAAGTGCAAGGCAAGCGCTTTCCCCACTGGACTATCGCTCCAGCCCCTCTTTTGTTGGTTTGTGGGCCACATCTGGTGATGCCCAGGGCTGACTCATGGCTCTGCACTCAGGAGTCACTCCTGGCAGGGTTTGGGGGACCCTATGTGGTGCCAAGGATCAAACCCAGGTCAGCTGTGTGCAAGGCAAATGCCTTCCCCACTATCCTGTTGCTCCAGCCCCCACACCAAGATTTTACCACAAGTCTGACAGCATGGGAGCTTCTGTTGGTCACATTTCCAAAGCAAAAGAAAACAACGAATGACTGGAGAGATTTAACAGAGGGTTAAGTCATCTGACTTGCACATGTCTGACTCAGGTTCAATCCCCAGCATGCCAGAGGGTCTCCCCAGCCCCACCAGGCGTGATCCCTGGGCACAGAGCCAGGAGTCAGCCCTGAGCATTGTTGGGGTGTGTGTGTGTGTGTGTGTGATCCCACCACAAATGAAACCACAGTGATCCTGAGTGCTCAGGGTGGGAACAACAGCCCAACGCTGGGGTCATTTTCCGGAGCTCAGAATCCTGCAGGGTGAGAGGGATCGCGGCTTCCTGCCTCCCCCTGCACGAGGCTTAATCCAGCTGTGCTCCATCTTTCCCAAGGGGACAGGACCCCCTACCATGGCGTCCCCACACTCACCTTTTGTTCTCCTCTTAGGAGCTGGTGGAGTTTTACCAGCAGAACTCGCTGAAGGATTGTTTCAAGTCCCTGGATACGTCCCTGCAGTTCCCGTTCAAGGAGCCTGAGAGAAGGGCCATCAGCAGGCCACCAGGTGGGATGGGGGGAAGGGGGTTCTCTGGCTAGTAGCCCCACCAACCAGGAAAGGGAAGGGTAAGAGGGGAAGAGATACAAGGAAAGGAGAAGAGAAACGAAGTGTGGGTGTGTCAGCATGGAGGGGATTGGGTGGGGGGCGGAGCTGGACACCCCCCATCTCTGCTCCTCCCCTCCAGCCGCGGGCAGCACCAAGTACTTCGGCACCGCCAAAGCTCGCTACGACTTCTGCGCCCGGGACCGGACAGAGCTGTCCCTCAAGGAGGGCGACATCATCAAGATCCTGAACAAGAAGGGCCAGCAAGGCTGGTGGCGTGGCGAGATCTATGGGCGGGTGAGCGGCACAGGGAGGGCGTGGGGCGGCCTCGTGGGTGAATGTGTGCATGGGTGTTTGGGCGTGTGTGCAATAGCTGTGTATCTGTGTGCATGTGTGTTGAATCTGACTGGGGGGAATTCTTCCATTCTTCCTCCCTCCCTGCTTTCCTTCCATTCATTCATCCATCTTGGCTGTGAGAGATTCATATCTCTCTACTTCTCCATCACCGATCCATCCATTCCTCCTTTCATCCATAGTTAATCTCTTGGCTCTTTCTTCCTTTGTTTGCTCTATACATGCATCTTTCCTTCATCACTTTGTGTATCTGTTTATAGATTATGAATATCTATCATTACACCTCTATTGATCTCTCTTCATCCACCAATCCACCCACTTATCCGTTCAGCCATCCTCCTATCATCCCATCTACCCATCCATCTGTCCACATATCCATCCATCCATCCATCCATCCATCCATCCATCCACCCATCTATCCATCCATCCATCCATCCATCCATCCATCCATCCATCCATCCACCCACCCACCCATCTATCCATCCATCCATCCATCCATCCATCCATCCATCCACCCACCCACCCACCCATCTATCCACCCATCATCCATTCATTTCATCCATCCATCCATCCACCCACCCATCTATCCATCATCCATCCATCCACCCACCCATCCACCCACCCACTCACCCATCTATCCGCCCACCCACCCATCCATCGATCCATCGATCGATCAATCCATCCATCCATCCACCCATCCATCTATCCACCCACCCATCTGCTCACCATCCACCCACCCATCTATTCACCCCACCCCCACCCCCCCATCCACCCACTCATCCATCCATTAATTCAACAAACACTTCGAGTATCTACCGTGTACCAAAACTGGGATAGCCTCTTCGGACTTGGTGGCAAGTAAGATTCCGGGGATCTCGTGTGTGTGTGTGTGTGTGTGTGTGTGTGTGTGTATGTGTGTGTAACAGCCAGCCAGTCCATCCGTAACAACATGCACCATTCATTAGGCGCTGGCAGATGTCACGGAAAGATAACAGATGGGAGGGGGCGCTAAGGAACGTTTGTGGGTTTTGGGGGAAGCTTGTCAGGAAGTTCCTGCTGAACAGATGACGGGGGATCAGAACAGGGGGCGGCTGCCCAGCTGTTTGTGTGTGTGTGTGTGTGTGTGTGTAGCTGAGGGGTGGGGATCTCCTTTCGGGGATAAGTGCCAAGGCCTGGGGTGGGAGAGGACGTGGAGGGGGGGCTCCAAAGAGGGCCTCCTGATCCCGTCTCTGTCCAGATCGGCTGGTTCCCTGCCAACTACGTGGAGGAGGATTATTCCGAGTACTGTTGAGCATCTGCGGATGGACCAAGACACCGAGACTGAGATCAGGCCCGTGCAACGACCGGCTCGGAGGAGCAGAGCGGCCCCGCACACGGCGCGGCCTCCTGGGACAGTGCCCCCCTGCCGGGGTTAATTTATAACACACCCATTTCCTCTGGGTTCCCTCAGAGGGGAACTCAGGGCGACTGCTTTTAATAAAATGATGGATGGAGAGAGATGGGTGTCATTCAGGGGATCGATTGGGGCTGCCGGCTGCCTCACCCCACAACTCACACACTGACCCGCACACCTTTCAGCCTTGAGCTCCTGGCTCTGTGCTTGAAATGAAACTGGAGTGGAGCTGGAGAGAGCACAGCGGGAAGGGCACTTGCCTTGTTTGCAGCTGGCCAGGGTTCGATCGCCGGCATCCCATAGGGTTGCTCTGAGCACTGCCAGAAGTGATCCTTGAGTGCAGAGCCAGGAGTCAGCCCCGAGCACCGCCGGATGTGGCCACCCAGCCCTTAAGTGCCTAAAACGTACCTGGGCTGATCTAGCCTCATACTATGTTCCACAACGAGGGAACCAAGGAGGCCTTGGGAATGGGGAGAGAACGTGACCAGGTCTTGGATTGGGCGAGAACCTCTCGGGCAGATTTCCTGGAGAAGGAAAAAAAATGTCAGGTGGGCAATGAGCACTGTCCTCCCGTTGTTCATCGATTTGCTCGAGCGGGCCCAGTAACGTCTCCATTGTGAGACTTGTTGTTACTGTGTTTGGCATATGGAATACGTCACGGGTAGCTTGCCAGGCTTTGCTGTGCGGGAGAAATACTCTCGGTAGCTTGCCGGGCTCTCCGAGAGGGGCGGAGGAATCGAACCCGGCTTGGCCAGGCTGTTGGCTTGTGAGGCAAACACCCTACTGCTGTGTTAATCCCTGATCATTGCTAAATGTAATCATCCCCCTCTCCCCCAAAGGAAAAGAACCTATAAGGATCTATACATGTATTTGTTGGTCATAAACAAAATGTAGATCCTCCTTCCCCCACAATCATAATCAATTACAACCATCCTGTTATTCGTCGATTGCCTCGAGCAGGCCCCAGTAACGTCTCCTTCGTTCTAGCCCTGAGATTTTTTTTTTAAGTGCCATATTCAAGGCTCTTTCAGAGTTAGGAGAATGAGACCCTTCATTGTTACCGGTGTTTGGCATATTGGGGACGCCACGGGGAGTTTGCCAGACTCTGCCGTGTGGGCAGGTGACATTCGGTAGCCTGACAGTTTGTCCAAAGTAGGAATGAGATGATAAGATGTCGCACGGCTGCGCGCTTCCGAGAGCTGGGTTTTATAGTCTCTGAGTCTTGGCTGTTGATGGGATTACACGGCGCCAGGGTGCCAGGAGCCAGTTGGTGGGTGTGACCCCTGCCTACCAGAATCTGGAGTATCTGGGTGGAGGATGCTCAGCCCTGATCTGAGTAGGCTTGGAGATCTCAGCCCCAGGATCTGCGTGCCTTTGTTCCTCTGCCGGTACTTCAGGTGTGTGGAGAGTGGTCTCAGCATGGTGGTGGCTGGTTCTGGAGGTCTTCGGCTGCCGGGGCCTTGGTCGGGGGGGGGGGGGGGAGGAAAACTCAACCCACTCCCCTCCAAGGGGCCCCGGCGAGGACAGCCAGGCGCGGGGGCAGGAGACTCTGCCTCCGTCCCCACATATATAGGCAATCACCAGAATACTATAAAAGATATAGAATAATATTTTTTAATTACTGAAGCACTGTGGTAAAGTTATCAATATATTTGCTTTCAAAGTATAGGTGTTTTTAGTTTTCCCCCCTACATATCAAAATACTCTATTTACATCATATATATGTATATGTGCTCCCTGGTAGTCTAGTGGTTAGGAGTTTATTTAAGAAAAAAAAAGGGTCTCGAGTGATTCCACTTTTTGGCATCTTCTCCCTGATCAAATAAAAAAAATAATTAGAAAAGGTACATATGTGCCTATATTCATGACAGATATTCCAGACATGCATGCCTGCAAACACACGTGCAGAAATGCATACTTGCAAATATGCACAGATGTGCATGAATGTCTATGTGAAAATATGCACACATGTGCAGGAATGTCTCTGTGCAACGTGCACGCATGTGCAGGAAGGTAGGCACGCAGGTAAGTGCAGGCGTGCACGAGTATGCCTGCAGATACATGCCTGATACACACATGCACGGAAGTTTTGCATTTGCCCATCTCTGTCTCCGTGGCTTCCAGGGAAAGATCCGTTCCTGGAGGCGGTTTAGGTTCTGTTCATTCTTGGTTTACAGCAACAGAATTCCAGGACTTAAGCCCCCGATAGGACAGTGGGGAGGGCGCTGGTCTTGCCCGCGCAGCCAACCCAGGTTGGGTCCCTGGCACTCCATAGGGTACCCCCACCCCCCTGAGCACAGCCAGGAGTGATTGCTGAGGGCAGAAGCCAGAAGTCAGACCCTGCACGTCGCTGAAATGTGGCAAAAATAAATAAAATAAAACAAAAATATGCCCTGCCCACCCCGTGTTTCTGTCTGTGTCCACGTTTCTCCTGCTTTTTTTATTTATTTATTTTTTTTTTTGCGTCACACCCGGCAATGCACAGGGGTTATTCCTTGCTCTGCACTCAGAAATCACTCCTGGTGGTGCTCAGGGGACCATATGGGATGCTGGGAATCGAACCTGGGTCGGCCGCGTGCAAGGCAAACGCTCTCCCCGCTGTGCTATGGCTCCAGCCCCCTCTCCTGCTTTTTAAGGAGATTCCTTGGGGTCAGATCCACTTACTCCAGCAGCACGATCTGCAGGGCAGTCTCCGTTTTCAAGGAAAGGGAGAGTCCTGGAGCTGGAAATCGGTCCCCACCGAATTGAAGTCGTGTACTGCTCCCTAGTGGCCGTTTCTGATTTGTCGTCAGCGCTCACAGCTGTTTTTTTTTTGTTTTTTTTTTGGACCCCCCCCCAATATCAGGTTTAGCGTCTCCTAAGAGGTAAGGGGCTTGCCTTGCACGCGGCAGACTCGGGTTCGGTCCCCAGTACCCTATAGGGTCCTAGGAGTGATCCCTGAGCCCGGAGTCAGCCCTGAGTACTGCCGGGTGTGACCCCAATACACACACACACACACACACACGCCCCAAAATGAAGTAAAAATACCCTCTTAACAGGCAATTGCATGGATGTATGCACATACCCGCATGCATGTTTGCTTGCAGACCAAGATATACACAAAATACTTCAGTATTACGAGGGGTAGGGGTTGGGGGGCGGGGGGCTGTCCCTGAAATGGGCAGGAACCTCCACTATGAAATCCACAGTGAAAACTTCCCGTCAAACATTAATACATCAACATTTTATTTATTTATTTATTTATTTAATTTTTGCTTTTTGGGTCACACCCTGCGATGCACAGGAGTTACTCCTGGTTCATGCACTCAGGAATCTCTCCTGGCGGTGCTTGGGGCAGACCCTATGGGATGCTGGGAATCGAACCCGGGTCGGCCGCGTGCAAGGCAAACGCCCTACCCGCTGTGCTATTGCTTCAGCCCCTAAATTAACATTTATTAATGTTAATAAATCTCTCTCTCTCTCTCTCTCTCTCTCTCTCTCTCTCTCTCTCACACACACACACACACACACACACACACACACACACACAGTCTCCCCGAAGAGCCCTAAACTAAAGTCAGGCTGCCCCCTGGTGTACGGCAGTGGTAATGTCCTGCCTGCACAAGATTCTTGGCAGCAGAGGGGAAAGTGTGTGTGTGTGTGTGTGTGTGTGTGTGTGTGTGTGTGTGTGTGTGTGTTTGCGCGAGCGCGCACGCCACTAAGCATTTGATTACAAACTTCTCTAAATGAACCCAGGTCAGGTCACCTAGAGAAATGATTCCTGGTGCTTTTGACTTTGCTTTTTTTTTTTTTTTTTTAATTAGTGTAGCACCATGGGGTACAGTTGTAGATTTACAAATATTTGTGCTTGGGTTTCGTTCATACAATGATCAAATACCCATCCCTCCACCAGTGCCCATTTTCCGCCACCATGGATCCCAGTATCCCTCCCAAACCCATCCCCCCATCCCACCCTGCCTCTGTGGCAGGGCATTCCCTTTTGTTCTCTCTCTCCTTTTGGGTGTTGTGGTCTGCAAAAGAGGCATTGAGTGGCAAACATGTTCAGTCCATAGTCTACTTTCGACATGCATCTCCCCTCCTGGGAGCATCCTCCAAACACCCTTTATTTGGTGCTCCCTTCTCTATCTGAGCTGCCCTTTCCCCAAGAATGCCCGGCTGGCCTCTAAGCTATGGAGTAATCCTCCTGGTGCTGATCTCAGCTATTCTTGGGTATTAATCTCCTATTTTGTTACTTTATATCCCCCAGATGAATGCAATCTTTCTATGTCTGTCCCTCTCTTTCTGACTCATTTCACTTAGCATGATACTTTCCATGTGGTACCACTTGTATATAAATTTCATGACTTCATCTTTTCTAACAGCTACATAGTACTCCGTTGTGTAGATGTACCAAAGTTTCTTTAACCTGACTTTGCTGTTCATTTCTTTTTTGGCCACCTCAGGGCTAACTCCTAGCAGGTCTCGGGGAACCCTCTGTACTATGGGAACTGAACACGGGTCGGACGTGTGCAAGACAAGTATCTTCACTGCTATATTATCTCTCCTGTACCTCTTCACTCAATTTTTGTTTTGTTTTGTTTTGGGGCCACAGACAGATGCTCAGGGGTTACTCCTGGCTTCTGCACTCAGGAATCACTCCTAACAGTGCTCAGGGGGACCCTATGGGGCTCTAGAGGATGAAATTGGGGTCAGTCGGGTGCAAGACAAGTGTCTTTCCTGCTAAAACTCCAGAAGTGTTCTCTCTCTCTCTTTCTCTCTCATTTCCTTTTTGTTTTTGGGTCACACCCGGCAATGCTCAGGGGTTACTCCTGGTTCTGCACTCAGGAAACACCCCTGGAGTCCTGGAGGTGCTCAGAGGGTCCTATGGGATGCTGGATACTGGACCTGGGTTAGCTGCGTGCAAGGCAAACACTCTCCCCTTTGTCCTATCGCGCTGGCCCCATCTTATCACTTCTTTAGTTCCACAGTGTTGGTTATAGATTCATTCCCCCAGCCCCCTGCCTCCTGGACCTTCTGGAACAAATGTTTTGATCCAAAGGAATGGCTCTCTAATGACGGAATTTCAATTGAGTTAGGTTAAAGCTTTCTTTTTAAAAATTTTTATTAGTGAAACACCATGAGGTACAGTTGTAGATTTACAATTTTTTGTACTTGGGTTTCGGTCATACAATGATCAGATACCCATCCCTCCACCAGTGCCCATTTTCCACCACCATGGATAATATACCTCCCACCCCCATCCCTCCCATCCCACCCTGCCTCTGTGGCAGGGCATTTCCTTTTGTTCTCTCTCTCCTTTTGGGTGTTGTGGTCTGCAAAAGAGGCATTGAGTGGCAAACATGTTCAGTCCATAGTCTACTTTCAACATGCATCTCCCCTCCTGGGAGGATCCTCCAAACACCCTTTATTTGGTGCTCCCTTCTCTATCTGAACTGCCCTTTCCCCTAGAATACCCGGCTGGCCTCTAAGCTATGGAGTAATCCTCCTGGTGTTGATCTCAGCTATTCTTGGGTATTAATCTCATATTTTGTTACTTTATGTTCCCCAGATGAATGCAATCTTTCTATGTTTGTCCCTCTCTTTCTGACTCATTTCGCTTAGCATGATACTTTCCATGTAGTACCACTTGTATGTAAATTTCATGACTTCATCTTTTCTAAGAGCTACATAGTACTCCATTGTGTAGATGTACCAAAGTTTCTTTAACCAGTCATCTGTTCTTGGGCATTCGGGTTTCTTCCAGTTTCTGGCTATTGTAAAGAGTGCTGCAATGAACAAACAAGTGCAGATGTCACTTCGACTATACGTTTTTGCCTCTCTGGGATATATTCCCAGGAGTGGTATTGCTGGGTCAAATGGGAGCTCAATTTCTAATTTTTTGAGAAATGTCCATACTGTTTTCCAAAAGGGCTGAACCAGTCGGCATTCCCACCAACAGTGAAGGAATGTCCCTTTCTCGCCACATCCGCGCCAGCATCGGTTGCTTTTATTCTTTTGAATGTGGGCCAGTCTCTGAGGTGTGAGATGGTATCTCATTGTGGTTTTGATCTGCATCTCCCTGATGATTAGTGATGTAGAGCATTTTCTCATGTGCTTTTTTGCCATTCGGATTTCTTTTTTGAAAAAGTTTCTGTTCATTTCATCGTCCCATTTTTGGATGGGGTTGGATGTTTTCTTCTTGTGGAGTTCAACCAGTCCTTTGTATATCCTTGGTATCAACCCCTTGTCAGATGTGTATTCGGCGAATATCCTTTCCCTAAAGCTTTCTTTTTGAAGTCAACTTATGAGGGCCCTATGGGCTTATAAAAAGCACAGCTCAGAGTGCATTTGTCTTGCATGCAGTTGACCTGAGTTGTGTGAGGGCAGAACTGATGCTGTGGCAGAAATCAGAAAATCAGCTAGGCCTCAGGTTCTGTTAGGGAACTAAAACAGTTTTAGTTTCCCAGCAATGAAATAGTGTGTAACTAGCCAACCTGAACCTACCTGGAAAGTTCCTGGGCCCAGCAAGTGGGCTCAATCAACCACTATTCCCCAGCCAAAATGCCCCAGAAATTGTCTTTTGTTAACCCTAAAAGAATGAGTAGCATTTGTAACCATAAACTGCTAGTGGAAACTATTGTTTAACTATTCCCTGAATACTGTTACCCTAGACACTTGCCAAAACACCTTTGTTTGGTAGCTAAGTAAGATTTCTTACCTAGAAATAATAAGGCATCTACCGCTTATGTAATCAAACCCTATATAAACTGCTTCCTGCCTGAAGTCGGGGTCGCTATCAAGTGACCACTCTGTGGGTGAGATAGTTGACCCCAGAATACTGGACTACAACTCCTACTGCTTTTGCATTGTCGAGTTTGTGTTTCTGTCTGTCTTGCCGCTTGGGAACTCAGTCCCAGGCTTAACAGTTCCCTTTTGGAAAACAGTATGGACGATTCTCCAAAAATTAGAAATTGAGCTCCCATTTGACCCAGCGATACCACTCCTGGGAATATATCCCAGAGAGGCAAAAATGTATAGTCGAAGTGACATCTGCACTTGTTTGTTCATTGCAGCACTCTTTACAATAGCCAGAATCTGGAAAAAAGCCGAGTGCCCGAGAACAGATGACTGGTTAAAGAAACTTTGGTACATCTACACAGTGGAGTACTATGTAGCTCTTAGAAAAGATGAAGTCATGAAATTTACATACAAGTGGTACTACATGGAAAGTATGGAAAGCTAAGCGAAATGAGTCAGAAAGAGGGGGACAGACATAGAAAGACTGCATTCATCTGGGGAACATAAAGTAACAAAATAGGAGACTAACACCCAAGAATAGCTGAGATAAGTACCAGGAGGATTACTCCATGGCTTTGAGGCCAGCTGCACACACTAGGGGAAAAGGCAGCTCAGATAGAGAAGAAATCACCAAATAAAGGGTGTTGGGAGGTTCCTCCCAGGATGGGAGATGTGTGGTGAGAGTAGACTATAGACCGAACAAGATTGCCACTCAATGTCTCTTTTGCAAACCACAGCACTCAAAACAAGAAAGAGAACAAAAGGAATGCCCTGCCACAGAGGCAGGGGCGGATGGTGGTGGGGTGGGGGGTGGGAGGGATACTGGGATCCATGGTGGTGGGAAATGGACACTGGTGGAGGGATGGGTACTTGATCATTGTATAATTGAAACCCAAGCACAAAAAATTGTAGGTCTACAACTGTACCTCATGGTGTTTCACTAATAAAAATGAAAAACAAAAAACAAAAACAAACAAACAAACAAAAAAAACAGTTGAAACCCTGGCACCCCATAGGAAGCCTTACCCTGGGCCCACCAGAAATGATTTCTGAACACAGAGCCAAGGGTTAGCCCTGAGTACTGCCAGGTGTAGCCCCCCAAAACAGACACCCAAACCCTAAATGCCACGAAACTCCATTGTGTTCTAGAAAAGACCATCCGTAAGTCCGCAGAATAGATCCCCATTTCTCAGAGAACTCTTGCCTTCCAGAACCTTCTTCTCTAACCAGGACTGAGGCCCGGAGTCCCAGTTTGTTTTCTTCTCTGGCTACTCCCAGATCACTTCCTCCTCCCAGCCTGACTGCAATGCCCGCCCCCCCCCCCCCCGACCCCTAAGAGCAGGGAGGCAGCGAATACAAAGATCTGTAAATTAATTATGTCTCAAAACACACTTCCACATTCTCTGCAGCTGGTTCTACTTTTGTGTTGCCCAAAGAAGGGTTTAGGGGAACACTTCCTCAGTCTGCTGCATCTGCCTCTGCTGAGGGGGGACAACTCCAAAGATTCGGGGAACTGACCTGGAGTTCAGCCAGCTGCCCCTGCAAAAACTGGCAGAGGGAGGGAGAGAGAAAGAGAGAAGAGATTCTTGCAGACTCAGGATTCTGCTCCCCGAGAAATGGAAGGAGTAAGTTTTTCAACACAGACACATCGCACACTAGGTTGGCCTCGAAGGGACCTGAGGAGGTGGTCAGGGGTGGTGCAATTGCTTGGCCTGTGTGAGACTCCTGAGGATCTGGGTTTGAGCCTGGGCTCTGAGAGATAGATAGATAGATAGATAGATAGATAGAGAGAGAGAGAGAGAGAGAGGGAGCATGCAAAAAGCAATTGAACATAATGAAGAACGGGGTCAAGACTAGCTTCTTGAGGACAAAGGATTTCCAGAAAACATTTCTTTTTTTTTTAAACACAGATATATTAATCGAATCACCATGAGATACAGTTACAAAGATTTCATGATTGAGTTTTAATCATACAATGATCGAGCACCCATCCCTCCACCAGTGTACATCCCCACACCAATGTCCCCTGTATCCTGCCGGCCACCCCCACCCAATTCCACCCCCTGCCCCCGGCCTCTATGGCAGACAATTTTCTTCTTTCTCTCTCTCCTTTTGTTTTTATTAATTTTAATTTTATTTATTTTATTATTATTTTTTATTTTAATGAACCATCATGAGATGCATTTACAGACTAACAGACTTTCACGATTGCGTTTCAGTCAAACCATGTTCAAGTACCCATCCCTCCACCAGTGCCCATTTCCCACCCCGAATGTTCCCAGTGTCTCTCCCCCCCACCCCACCCCTTCCCACCTCCTGCCTCTGTGGCAGGCACAATTCCTCTTACTCTCTCTGTCCTTTTTCTTTTTTTCTTTTTCTTTTTTGCTTTTTTTGGGTCACACCCGGCAATGCACAGGGGTTACTCCTGGCTCTGCACTCAGGAGTTACTCCTGGCGGTGCTCGGGGGACTATATGGGATGCTGGGAATCGAACCTGGGTCGGCCGCGTGCAAGGCAAACGCCCCTACCCGCTGTGCTATAGCTCCAGCCCCCTTCTCTGTCCTTTTGGGTGTTATGGTTCGCAAAACAGCAACAAGCAGCCATCATGTTTAGTCCATACTCTACTTTCAACATGCGTCTAGTATCCTGAGCGATCCCTCCAACCATCATTGATTTAGTGCCAGGAAACATTTCTTATCTCATGGTGCAGCTAAGAAGAGAAACTGCGTCCGTTTTTGTTGATCCATTTCCTTTTCAGGGAGGGACAGCTGCAGGTGGCTTCTTGCTTTCAGAGGGCAAATGCATTTGCCAGCATGAACTGGAGTCACTCTAGGGTGCCAGATGCGAGAGGTCTTTGCCACCCAGGGAAGCCCCGAAACTCAGCTGCAGGTTCCTCCTCTGTAACAGAGCCACCCTCTTTCTGTCTGTTTCTCTCTCTCTCTCTTTCTCTCTCTTTCTTTCTTTCTTTCTTTCTTTCTTCTTTCTTTCTTTCTTTCTTTCTTTCTTTCCTTTCTTCTCTCTCCTTCCTTCCTTCCTTCCTTCCCTCCCTCTTTCTTTCTTTCTTTCTTTCTTTCTTTCTTTCTTTCTTTCTTTCCTTCTTTCTTTCTTTCTTTCTTTCTTTCTCTCTCTCTCTTTCCTTTCTTCCTTCTCTCCTTCCTTCCTTCCTTCCTTCCTTCCTTCCTTCCTTCCTTCCTTTCCTCCCTCCCTCCCTTTCTCTCTTTCTTTCTTTCTTTCTTTCTTTCTGTCCTTCCTTCCTTCTCTCTCTCTTTCTTTCTCTCCCTCCCTCCCTCTCCTTCCTTCCTTCCTCCTTCCTTCCTTCCTTCCTTCCTTCTCCTCCCTCCCTCCCTTTCTCTCTCTCTTTCTTTCTTTCTTTCTTTCTTTCTTTCTTTCTTTCTGTCCTTCCTTCCTTCTCTCTCTCTTTCTTTCTCTCCCTCCCCTCCCTCTCCTTCCTTCCTTCCTTCCTTCCTTCCTTCCTTCCTTCCTTCCTTCCCTCTCTCTCTCTCTTTCTTTCTTTCTTTCTTTCTTTCTTTCTTTCTTTCTTTCTTCTTTCTGTCTCTCTTTGAGAAAAATTTTATATTTTATTTATTTTGTTTTGGGGCCACACCCTGAGATACTCAGGGGTTACTCCTGACTCTAGACTCAGGAATTGCTCCTGGCAAGCTCTGGGGACCCTATGGGATGGATGCAGGGGATTAAATTTGGATTGACTACATGCAGGACAAACACCCTATCCACTGTATTGTCTCTGTCCTCCCCCCTCTCTCCCTTCCCCCTCTCTCCTCCTTCCTTCCTTCCTTCCTTCCCTTCCTTCCTTCCTTCCTTCCTTCCTTCCTTCCTTCCTTCCTTCCTTCCCTCCCTCCCTCCCTCTTTCTTTCTTTCTTCTTTCTTTCTTTCTTTCTTTCTTTCTTTCTTTCATTCTTTCTTTCTTTCCCTCTTTCTTTCTTTCTTTCTTTCTTTCTTTCTTTCTTTCTTTTTCTCTCTCTCTCTTTCCTTCCTTCCTTCTCTCCTTCCTTCCTTCCTTCCTTCCTTCCTTCCTTTCCTCCCTCCCTCCCTTTCTCTCTTTCTTTCCTTTCTTTCTTTCTTTCTTTCTTTCTTTCTTTCTGTCCTTCCTTCCTTCTCTCTCTCTTTCTTTCTCTCCCTCCCTCCCTCCTCCCTCCCTCCCTCCCTCCCTCCCTCCCTCCCTCCCTCTCTTTCTTTCTTTCTTTCTTTCTTTCTTTCTTTCTTTCTTTCTCTCCTTCCTTCCTTCCTTCCTTCCTTCCTTCCTTCCTTCCTTCCTTCCTTCCTTCCCTCCCTCCCTCCCTCCCTCCCTCCCTCCCTCTCTCTCTCTTTCTTTCTTTCTTTCTTTCTTTCTTTCTTTCTTTCTTTCTTTCTTTCTTTCTTCTTTCTGTCTCTCTTTGAGAAAAATTTTATATTTTATTTATTTTGTTTTGGGGCCACACCCTGAGATACTCAGGGGTTACTCCTGACTCTAGACTCAGGAATTGCTCCTGGCAAGCTCTGGGGACCCTACGGGATGGATGCAGGGGATTAAATTTGGATTGACTACATGCAGGACAAACACCCTATCCACTGTATTGTCTCTGTCCTCCCCCCTCTCTCCCTTCCCCCCTCTCCTCCTTCCTTCCTTCCTTCCTTCCTTCCTTCCTTCCTTCCTTCCTTCCTTTCATTTTTTTCTTTGCCACACCCAACAGGGATCAGGGATTACTCTTGGCTCTGCATTCAGGGATCACTCCTGGTAATGCTCAAGGGGCCCTATGGGATTCTGGGAATCAAATCCACCTCGGTTTGTGTGCAAGGCCAATGCCCTGCCCACTGTACTATCTCTCTGGCCCTCTCTTTCTTTTCTTTTCTATTATTATTTTTTTGGAGGGGGGTGACACCCAATTATGCTCAGAGGCTCGTCTTGGCTTTGCACTCAGGAATTAGTCCTCAGTGCTTGGGGGACCCTATGGGATGCTGGGTATCGAACCCAGGTTGGTTGCATGCAAGGTAAATGCCCTACCTACTGTGCTATTGCTCCAACTCCTTACTTTTTAAAAAAAATTTTATTAGTGAGACACCATGAGGTACAGTTGTAGACTTACAAATTTTTGTGCTTGGGTTTCAATTATCACTTAATCACTTAATCACTTAACTTCCCATTAGTCGTCGATTTGCTCGAGCAGGCGCCAGTAACGTCTCCATTTGTCCCTGTCGTGTGCTAGTGTAGCCCAATGGCATCTGTTCGCTCTGGGAACATGAAGGGCCTCAAACCGATAGTTCATGATCTTGACGAAGAAGTCTGACCATCTGGTAGGTGGGCGGCCACGCGGTCTTTTGACATCCCGTGGAATCCAGTCAGTAACAGCTCTAGTCCAACGGTCGTCTTTAAATCTCATTACGTGACCAGCCCATCTGATTTTCGACACCTTGGCAAATGAGACAGCGTCCCTGATCCTTGATCGTCGACGGATGTCAGAACTCCGGATTCTTTCTCTCATTTGAGTGAAACGTGATATTCCAAGCATAGCTCTTTCTATTCTTCTTTGGGAGACCTGAATAGCATTCTCATCTTGTTTGCGTAGGGCCCAGGTCTCTGAGGCATATGTTAATGCAGGAAGAACAGTGGAATCAAAGAGATGTGCCCGGAGCCGGAGGTTCTTCGTCCTCTTAGCTATTTCTTCGACGTTCTTGAAGGCGTTCCAAGCCGCTCTCTTCCTCCTGCGCAGCTCGGGTGCCAGGTCATTTGTCATGTTGACTTCTCGACCTAGGTACACATAGCTGTTGCATTCGGAGATGATCATTCCATTGAGAGCGAATGGGGCGTCAGGAACGAGGCTGTTTCTCATAAACATTGTCTTCGTAAGATTCAGCTGTAGTCCTACCTTTCCACACTCACGGTCAAAGTCGGCCAGCATTTGTGCCGCTTGGCTGATGTTTGGTGTTATTAAAACAATGTCATCAGCAAAGCGGAGGTGGTGTAGTTGCCGACCATCTATCTTCACTCCCATTCCTTCCCATTCCAGTCGTCGCATGATGTTCTCGAGGGTGGCACTGAAGAGTTTCGGTGAAATGGTATCACCCTGCCGCACCCCTCTCTTGACATCAACGATCACTTCTTTGTAGAATGGTGAGATCCTGGTAGTGAATCCGCAATACAGCTCACGGAGGATCCTGATGTATTGGGCTTGAATGCCCTGATTGGCTAGGGCTTCAATGACCGCTTCCGTCTCAACAGAATCAAAGGCTTCTTTAAATCAATGAACGTTAAACAGAGCGGCATCTTGAAACTCCCGAGAAACCTCAATGAGCTTGGTTATCGTGTGGATATGGTCGATGGTGCTGAATCCTTTGCGGAACCCGGCTTGCTCGCATGGTTGTCCTTCATCTAGTGTTCTGCCAATCCTATTTAGGATGACTCGAGTGAACAACTTGTAGATGACAGACAATAGGCAGATCGGGCGATAGTTGCCAATGTCATGGATGTCTCCCTTCTTGAACAGTAGTACGGTCCTGCTGGTTTTCCATTGGGATGGAACCCTGCATTCAGACAGGTAGCGATGATATCAATTATACAATGATCAAATACCCATCCCTCTACCAGTGCCCATTTCCCACCACCACGGATCCTAGTATCCCTCCCACCCCCCATTCCCCCCCATCCCACCCTGCCTCTGTGGCAGGGCATTCCCTTTTGTTCTCTCTCTTCTTTTGGGTGTTGTGATTTGCAAAAGAGGCAATGAGTGGCATCATGTTTTGTTTATAGTCTACTTTCAGCAGGCTTCTGTTACAAAAGAGGAAGTCATGAAATTTACATACAAGTGGTACTATATGGAAAGTATCATGTTAAGCAAAATGAGTCAGAAAGAGAGAGATAGACATTGCATTCATCTGGGGAACATAAAAGTAACAAAATAGGAGACTAACACCCAAGAATGGCCGAGATTAGTACCAGGAATTTTACTTTTTTGTCTTTTTCATTCTTTCTCTCTCTTTCCTTCTCTTTACTTCTCTTTCTCTCTTTCTTTCTTTCTTTCTTTCTTTCTTTCTCTCTCTCTTTCTCTCTTTGTCCCTCTCTTTCTCCCTTTCTTTCTCTCTTTTTATCTCTTTCTCTCTCTCCCTTCCTTCCTTCCTTCCTTCCTTCCTTCCTTTCTTTCCTTCTTTCCTTCTTTCTTTTCTTTCCTTCTTCTTGGGAGTAGCCCCTGACCACAACTGGGTGCTGTTTGGGGTGACCCCCAAGGAGCAGTGACTAACACCATGAATAACACCGTCCTGTTGACCTCATCTCTGGGAAGGTAGGTGGACCCTTTGCATCTCTGCCACCCTCGGTAATTGGCTTTGGTTTGGTTGTGAGGTTTGCGCAATGACTGTGAGGTAGAACAGGTTCCTGGGAAAGGGGAAGCAGCGTGTTCTTTGCAGGTCGATTCACAGTGGCTGCAGCTTCCATGCAGGGCATCACCAATGTCCACACTCAGACCTTCCACCAGTTTCGGAGGCCCAGTGCATTATTTCAGAGGGAGGTGAGCGGCAGCGAGGCCCAAGAGATACCAGTGTAAAACTGGGCAGCATCTCGGGGATGGAATTAACGGGGCAAGAAAATAATATAGAAAGTCACTGAGAAGGCATTCATGAGCCTTGGGTGGGCTTAGCATGCAGGAGACATGTGGGGCTTCCCAATGAGTGGACAAGGGTGTCTCCAAGGGTCCCTCAGTCTTGTGTATCTTCTGACTTCCCCTTTAATGAGCTGAGGGCAGGGGTGAGGCTTCTGCAAACACACGGGGCTGAAAGTTTGCATCTCCTCTCTATTTCCCCCTTACCCCCGATGCATTCTTCTGCTTGCCTTTGTCCTCACAGCTTTAGATTCTGGGTGTTTGGAGGGCACACCTGGCGATGCTCAGGGTTTACTCCTGGATCTGCACTCAGGAATCACTCCTGGTGATTCTTGAAGGACCTTATGAAATGCTGGGGATCGAACCTGGGTCTGCCCTACCTGCTGTTCTATTGCTCCGGCCACAACAGATTTAAAGATTCTGTACCTCATTCATCGCTTGAGGGTTATAAGGGTGCCTGGAATCTTTTATTGGTGCCCCCAAACCATTGACCAAGAAGACAGATCCCTCAAGGAATGGGTGCAGTAAATGAGGCTCACTCACTGCTGACTCAGTGATACAAGTCAGGAAGCTGAAATGGAGAAACTATGATGGAGGGTCCAAGCAGGTTCTATGGAGCCCAGTACAATGAAAAGGGTTGGCTAAAGAGGGCAGAAGAGGGGTCATGGATAGGTTGAGTGAGAAAGACTGAGGGGAGAGAAAGAAGGAGAGGGAGAGATCGAGACACCTTTCTATAACTCATACAACCGCTCACACATCCATTCATACAATCATTTACCTATCCATCCATCCATCCATCCATCTATTCATGCATCCATCCATGCACCCATACACACTTCCACAAATCCATCTATCCATCCATCCATCCATCCACGCATCCATGCACCTACCATTCTTCCACTCATCCATCCATCCATCCATCCATTATCTACCTATCCATCTATCTATGTATAAAATACCTAGCTATTCTGTGTATGAGTGGAAGAATGAAATGTATTGATTAAGACAATGTATATATGCATTTCTACTTTTACAGAGAATAGGTCCGCTCGAGCAAAGCGATGAACAACGGGAGGACAGTGACAGAGAATGGGAGAGGAGAGCACAGGGTGGGGGGAGGAAGGGAGAGCACGCTCAAACACATTAACCAGTCCAACTTCTCTTTGGCATGGAGAAAAGGAGAAAATTAGGGGTCTTCCACTGCCCACTTGCAGTGCCACTCAGCAAAAAAAAAAAAAAAGAGAGAGAGAGATCATGACGTCAACATTGCACAACTCTGACCCTTCCCCTTCAGCCTGTTACTCAGGACTCTTTGTCATTCGGGACAGGAGGAAGGGAGAAAAGTTTCCCCTCTTTGTAGGACGAAGCCACAGCATGATGTGGTACTTCTGTTTGTTCCTTTTCTGCGGTGAGTATGAGACTGAATGAGGGAATCTGGGGGATGCTGGAGACCAGGGCTGGAAGTACCTAGGGTGCCAGACCGTGGGCTGGCTGGCAAAGGGATCATAGTTCTAAGTTGGAAACTGCAAATATTTTTATTGGGGGAGCCCCAAATCAAACAGTGTAAGGGGATTCTCTCTGCCATGGTAGACTTTCTTCTCTATGGTCATTCCATTTGATCAACCAAACTTCCTTCCTTCCTTCCTTCCTTCCTTCCTTCCTTCCTTCCTTCCTTCCTTCTGCTGCCTTCCCTTCCCTTCCCTTCCCTTCCCTTCCCTTCCCTTCCCTTCCCTTCCCTTCCCTTCCCTTCCCTTCCCTTCCCTTCCTTTCCTTCTTTCTGTCACCCCTGGAGATGCTCAGGGCTTACTCCTGGCTCTGTACTGAAGAATTACTCCTGGTGGGCCTCAGGGGAAGCAGCGTGAGACCACCGAACGCAGGCGGTGGGCCTCAGGGGACCACATGGGATGCTGGGGATGGAACCCAGGTTGACTGTGTTTCATGCAAGTGCCCTCCCTGCTGTCCTATTTCTGCAGCCCACAATTTGTCATGAATTTCCTGAACACTTCTCTATGCCAGGCACTGTTCTAGTTGTATCTGAACACAATGCAGGGAATGAAACTTGGGGGTCTCGCCCAAATTAGGTGTATGCATGCACCATCCCTTAATCTATTTTGCCGGGTTCCCTTCATGTGTGTTTTGAACATCTCCAGAATTTCTTTTGCAATTGCAAGGGGAAGTGATAATCATCCAAGCAATAGAACCCATGCAAAATTAAGTATTGAAAAGTAGGACCAGTTGCTGTAAAGATGCGGTTATTGGGAGCAGGAGTGATAGAACAGATACACATGCCTTGCATGTGGCTGACCTGGGTTCGATCACCGGCATCATCTCATAGGGTCTCCCGAGTGTGTATGCAAAAAAGAAATTATGAAAGACCGCAGCAGCTCTCTCTCACGCCGTCTGCGTTCGGTGGTCTGATGCTGCTTCCCCCACCCTGGGGAGGCCCGTAGCGATGGGTGGATGAAGGAGAAAACGAGGACCAGGCTGGTTGGTGTCAGTTGCAGTTTATTCCGTTTCCATCTTCCTTCTCCTCTGATTCTTCTCCGGCTCTTCCCTCTCCCCAATTCCCCTCATTCTTCTTCTGGGTCCTGCTCCTTCATACTTCTCCTTCCAGCTTCTGCCGCCTGCTTCTGCCTCCCCCTTTTCCAATCTCACAGTCTTAGTTGAATCCCAAATCATGAGGAGTTGGGGTAATAATTACACACAGGTCATACAAACAACAGAGGTAAAGTCCTTCCCTCAGGGGAAGCTTCTTCTAGGACAGATTCTCATTCAGCAGGATGACTGGCCCAAGAGCGGAATCCCATGGGTGTGTTTCTCCTCTCCTTGTCCAACAAACATATAAACATTCATAATATTAATCATTTTGTATGGACACAGTAAGAGATACATTAAGCTTATAGAATCGCTCTCCTGGGCTATCTCGTTACAGATCTCAGACTACAGTATTCAGGCCACATTAGTTTTCTCTTTTTTCCTTTTCTTTTTGGGTCACACCCGGCGATGCACAGGGGTTACTTCTAGCTCTGCACTCAGAAATTAGCCCTGGCGGTGCTCAGGGGACCATATGGGATGCTGGGAATCGAACCCGGGTTGGCCGTGTGCAAGGCAAACGCCCTCCCTGCTGTGCTATCGCTCAAGACCCCACATTAGTCTTTCCTAAACCTAGCAGTGTCCTAATCTCGTCGTTGCTTTTTGGATCATGACAGAATTTGTTTCATGACCGTGCTCTCAACTTCTAGTTAAATATTGTGGCGCTTTGGCCTGGCCCACTTTGATGCCAAGGGAACTCACAGCTTGCCCTGGGTCCATTCAGTCCCTTGTTGGGACCCTTCTTTTGGGGTTTTAGGAAATAAGGGCAACTGAGGCTTAAGTTGAGAAAGCAGAAGTCCAGGAGTGAATATTTTTAGGAGTCAATTAACTCCCAAGTTACAAAAGCATAGCATTAACCCTCTTCCTGTGTCTATACAAAAAGGACGTTGCTTTAACGTAAACTATTCAAAAGACATAAGGAGAGGAGAAAGGCAATATTTAACTTGCAATATAAGTTCAGTGTCCTTAGAAGGATCTGACCTTACAAGTCTGATTAGCGGTAAAAGATGATATACTACTTGGGCAAGAGAGCACAGAGAAGTTACAGATAAGCACAGAGGAATGGAAATGACTCAGGAGCACTGTGATGGGTGTAACCCGATAAACCTAAGCTCCCTGTGGCAAGGGACGAAGGACAAACCAATGTTATCCTACACCCGAGCACTGCCAGGAGTAATTCTGGAGTGGAGAGCCAGGAGTAAGCCCTGAGCATCACCGGGTGTGACCCCCCTTCCAAAAAAAAAAGTTGATAAAAAAGATGCGGTGAATGAAGTCATATTCATCGTTAATAGAATGTATCACTGAGGCTTGTCAAGTATATTTCTTTTAGGTCAGGAAAATAATATTTTTGTCTATTTTGGGGCCACACCCAGAAATGCTCAGGGCTGAGTCCTGGGTCTACACTCAGGGATCAGTCCTGGCAGGCTCACAAAACCCTGTGGAAGGGATGTCGGGGATTGAACCCGGGTCGGCTGTGTGTGAGAAAAGTGCCCTCCCTACTCTACTACACTTTGGTTGCAGGAAAAAAGACATTATTTTGCAGGGTGAGTGATCCCTAAAGAACATCTTGGAAGTCGCAGTTATTTTTCTCTTATTTCTTCTCAGGGTGTTATGATCTGTGTGGAGTGTTGGCAGGACCCAGCCTGGAGTCAGTGTTAGGTAAGTTGGAAGGGAAGGAAGATAAGTTGTCCCAATGTGATGGGAGTCTTTTTTCTGGGAGGAATTTTTTTTCTATCCCAGAAAATTTCATATCAATTGAATTCTTTCTGGAAGCTCATTAGTAGCAGAGGAAGGGATAACATCCAGTTTGGGGGGAGGGGTCACCAGTTTGGCTCTTTCCTTTGTGCGTTGCTGTCATGCCACTGTGTATCTCCAGGCAGGTGCCCTAACCTCTCTGATTTTCAGTTTCTGGTGAAATCACACATCGCCAGAGTTCTTATTTCACAGAGGTAGAAAATTTGGATAAAAAAGAGGCAACCTCATCAGGCCCCTGGTGTGTATGGTGAAAGCTTTGTCAATGCGTGTGTGTTTGCAAGAGGGACGGGTTTAGTTTCTTTAAGTATTCTTCCTTTTATTTTATTTTAATTTTGGGGTCACACCTAGCGATGCTTAGGGATTACTCCTGGCTTTTCACTCAGGAATTGCTCCTGGTGGTACTGGAGCCCTGTGAGATGCCAGAGATCAAAGACAGGTCAGTTGTGTGCCAGGCAAGCGCCCTCCCTGCTGTACTGTCTCTCTAATTTTTGTTTTTGCTTTTTGGGTCACACCCGGAGATGATCAGGGGTTATTCCTGGCTCTACACTCAGTAATCACTACTGGTGGTGCTTGGGGGACCCTATGGGATGCCGGTAATCAAACCCGGGTCATCCGCGTGCAAAACAAACGCACTACCCACTGTACTATCGCTCCAGTCCCCTGCAATATGTCCCAGGTCCCACAAATATACACTTAAATTTTTTTGAGGGGGCCACCCACACATGGCAGTGCTCAGGACTTGTTTCTGGCTCTATGCTGAGAGATCAATCCTGGTGGGCTCAGGGGACCATATTCCATGCCGGGGATCAAACCAGGATCAGCTGCATGCAAGGCAAGTGCCCTCTACGCTGTAGTATCGCTCCAACCCCCTCTATTTCCTTCTTTCCCTCTCCTCCTTCCTACACTCCAGGCTCAAGAGTGATTTGGGTATGTTCTCTTGCAATCCACATAGCAGAGATCAGTGAGATCATACCTTGTTTGTCCTTCTTCTTCTGACTTATGTGATATTCTTTCGTTCCCTCCAAGTTGCAGTGAATCAATTGATTCCATCCTTCTTCACAGCTGCATAGTATTCCATGGCATCTTCCGGGTGCACCTTTATTATCCACACACCTGTTGTTGTTGGACTTCTGGGATTCCACTGCGCGCCTTTGAGTGACAGAGTCTGCCCATGGCTGTCTGTGCGCTGAGTCCTCATGCTCTCTTGCAGGACCAGGGTTCCCAGATGGCAGAACAACTGTCATCATACTTGGTGCATGTGGGCAGCACCGGGGATCGAACTCGAGAACTCATGCTCGAAAAGCAGGAGCTTCGGCTGCTGAGTCCTTCCTGGTCCCTGGCTCGCCCCTGCGTCCTGAGCCCAGTGGCATCCTAGTGCTTACCCTGAAGGATGGTGACCTCCAGTTCTGGCTTCCCCACATGGTGGGCTGTGCATGCTCTTCTGGGGAACCCAGACGACTCACTCCCTTGTCCCAGGGAAGCGTTACCGCGGGAAATGCAGAAACGGCGTGGAAGGAACCAGCGAGTGGGGCGCTCTGGTTGTAGTTTACAAAGACGGGTCAATAAGTGACCACCGCTAATCAGCGACCAGTTCGATGGACAGTCCCAGCTGTCTTTGGGCTTATTATCCTTCCCGCTGCGGCCAGCAGAGGGCGCGCGCGAGCCCGAGTCAGGCCCCGACCCCCCTCTGCAGACTTCTCTGCAGGA
Organism: Sorex fumeus; assembly: GCF_029834395.1. Classification (NCBI taxonomy): domain Eukaryota; kingdom Metazoa; phylum Chordata; class Mammalia; order Eulipotyphla; family Soricidae; genus Sorex; species Sorex fumeus. The sequence goes on along the minus strand of NW_026606366.1, from coordinate 57,192 downwards.
CGCCCCCAATTCCTGCTTGTGGACACACCCCCATCTTTCCTTCACCATAGGACCACCTGCCCCGCCCCGTCCCCTCTTTCCCTCTCCTCTTGTTAACCTCCTCCCAGTTCCTCCCTCTACTTCATCAGCTCAGGGGCATTGGCACATGCCATGTCTGCTGGAACTCTCTTGCCTTGTATATACTCAAAGTCTCTTTCCCTCCCTTTCTTTATAGGGTTCATTGATCATCTCACTGACACCCCTATTTATTTATTTATTTGTCTTTGGGCCACGTCCAAAGCAGCTCAGGGCTCAACTCCTGGCTCTGTGCTCAAGGATCACTCCTGGTGGGATGGGGAGACTTTGGGATACCAGGGATTGAACCCGGGTCAGCTGTTTGCAGGGCAGAAGCCCTCCCTGCTGTGCTATCGTTCCGGTCCTGACTTCCCTCTTTCCGACAAGGCATCTCAGCGCCCTTCTCTCCAGTTGATCAATTCTGTGGAGGTGCAGAATTTTGTTTGTCTTGCTCCCTGCAGAATCCCATAGTGCATAGAATAGTCTTCCCGTAGGATTGGTGTTTGTATTTGTTGGGGTTCTTCATAGAAAAGTCAGTAGGATGGATAGTTCTGTATCTTTATTATATGCCCACCCACCTTTCTATCCTTCCATCCATCCATCTATCCATCTAGTCCTTCAATCGTTGACCCATCCACCCATCTGTCCAAACATACTAACATTCATCTATTGACCCAACAACACATCCATCTCCCCACCACCCCATCCATCCATCCTTATCCCAGCCCCGTACATGCATACATCAATCTTTCCGTGCTCCTACCCACCCATTCATCCATTCACCCATCCTCTGATCTATCCATCTATCCATCCATCCAACTATTCATTCACTCATCCACACATACATCTAATTATCCCCATCTATCTATTCATCCATTAATCTGTCCACCCATCCTCCCATCCTCCCACTCATATCCACGTACTCATCCACACATCCATTCTCCCATCCGTCCATCCATCCATCCATCCATCCATCCATCCATCCATCCATCCATCCATCCATGTATCCATCCACCCATGCATGCATGCATCCATCCATCCTTCCATCCATGCAAACATTGGGTGAACAGAACTGGCCCATACAATGAGGAGACTGACACATCCAGGACCCACGGGGATGGACAACCAAGGCTCTTAGGCTGGAGACAGTGTGAGCCCATGCGAGGAGACAAACCTGGCAGGGGAGATGTGAGGATGAGATGGGCTGGTGCCTCGCTGCCCGGGACTGGGCAACTCTGAGGGCTCGGGGAGTGCGGGCACTTCTGAGTGAGAGTAAGAGCAAAATGGGGAATTCCTAGAATCTAGGGACCACAAGGGGCCCGAGGCCGGAAGTCTGCAGTGAACAGCGTTGCTGCTGGTGACAAAAGGGGAAGCTAGAAGTGAGAAGAGAGATGGAATCAGGGGCACTGTACAGGGCAGGGAAGTAAACAAGTTCCACAGGCATTGTGGGTGTTTGTGGGTCTACAGATCCCATCAATATGAGCCCGTCTCTTACACATTTTAGGACCTTTATTTAGTTAGTTTCTAAGTCACACCCTTTGGTGCTCATGGGTAGTTCTTGGCTCTGCTCTCAGGAATTACTCCTGGTGCGGCTCAGAGGACCTTATGGGATTGAACCTGGGTTGGCCACATGCAAAGCAAGCATCCCATATTCTGTACTATCTTTCCAGCACCAAATGTTCTAGGGTGTTTAATGAAGAGATTTCCAGATTCTCCAAAGACATTTGGAACAATAATAGACCTCTCTGTCTCTGTCTCTCTGTTTTTGTTTCTTGTGCCACATCTGGCAGTACTCAGGAGCTCAGGGGGACCCTACGGGGTGGCTCGGATCAAACCTGGATCAGCAATGTGCAAGGCAAATGCCCTCCCTGCTGTACTATCCTTCTGGTCTCCCTTCCTCCAGTGTAAACCCAGCTCCCATCTTAGTTATGGATGCAGACTGTTTTCCCAGAAGACCACGTGACCTGAATTTAGGGTTTCGACCTACGTTTGGGGGGAGGGAATGGGGTGGGCACAATTCAACCCTGGGAAGAGTCGCCTTCATCACCTCCTGCGGTGCTCAGAGTCTGCTCTGCCCCGCCCAGGTCCGAACAGGTGTGTGGACACCACCATGTGTCCCGCCTTTGCCGTCTGCAGGAACACCACCGACACCTACCACTGCACGTGTAAACAAGGCTTCCTGTCCAGCAACGGGGCCACCCATTTCCGGGACCCACAAGTGGAATGCAGAGGTGTGAATTCTGCTCCCCTCTAAACGCTCTGGTGCTGGTGGGAAAATAAGGTTCTAAGGTGGTTGAGTAGGGATGTAGTTGATGTTTCTTTTCTCAAATCTTATTTCCTTTGCCCGTTCTCTCCTCCCTCCCCTCTCTTCTCCTCTCCTCCCCTACCATCCCCTTCTTTCTCCTCCCCTCTCCTCTCCTCCCCCTCTCCCCTCCCTTCTCCTTCCCTCTCCTCTCCTCCCCTCCCTTTCCCTCCTCTTTCTTCTCCTCCCCTCCCTTTCCCTTTCCTCTCTTCCTCTTCCCTCTCCTCCCCTCCCCTTCCTCCTCCTCACCCGCCCCTCCTTTCTCCTCCCCTCTCTCCCCTCCCTTCTCCTTCCCTTGCCTCCCCTCCTCTCCCTTTCTCTCCTCTTCTCCTCCCCTCCCTTTCCCTTTCCTCTCTTCCTCTTCCCTCTCCTCCCCTCCTCTCCCTTCTCCTCACCTCTCCCCTTCTTGCTCCTCACTCCTCCGCTCCCTTCGCTTCTCCCCTTCCCTCCTCTCCTCTCCTCTCCTCTCTTTTCTTTATTATTTTTGGGGACCACACCCAGCGATGCTCAGGGTTCTGGTTCTGCACTCAGAAATCACTCCTGGCAGAACTTGGGGGAACCCTGTGGGGTGCCAGGGCTTGAAACTGGTTGGTTGCATGCAAGGCAAGCCCCCTCCCCACTGTCCTATCTCTCTGGCCCTTGTTTCTTCTTTCTCATGGGTGGTTGGGTTTCCTTCCAACATGGAGGCTCCACTTCGAGAACGAGCCTCTTGAGAGAACAGTAAAATTGCACGGTATCTTTATGGTCCAGCATCACTGTTACCTCATCACATGTCTGCTCAGATACAGGGGAGGACGACTAGGGGTTTGATGGAAGGGGTCCTCACATCCCACTGCATCCAGAGATTATAGGATGAACTCTGCGGGTTTAAGTCATCTTTGGAAACTGTGCTGTACCATGAAAAATGAGGCAATCTGCATCCCTGATTCTTTCTCTGCCCAGATATCGATGAGTGTTCTCAAGATCCCCTACTCTGCGGTCCTCATGCTATTTGCAAAAACCAACTTGGTAGATACAAGTGCAGCTGCTCCTCTGGTTTCTCTTCTCCCACTGGAGATTCCTGGGGTCTGGAAAAGTCAAATCGCATTAGCTGTGCAGGTAATGATCCTAGATTCTCAGGTATGTGTATTTTTTTGGGGGGGGGGGCGCACCTGGCGATGCTCAAGGATGACTCCTGGCTCAGGAATCACTCCTGGTGGAGCTTGAGGACTCTATGGGGGATGCTGAGGATCAAACTTGGGTTGGCTGTGTGCAAGGCAAATGCTCTCCCCACTGTACTATCATTCCAGCTTGTGTTTTGGTTAATGGTGGACAACTACCGTTAACTTGAAGATGCATGTTTCTAAATTTAGACACCCAATCTTTTGCATTTTTCCCTCTTCGTATTTGTCCTGGTAGACATTAATGAATGCCTCCAGAGTGGAATCTGCCCAGAACATTCTGAGTGTGTCAACTCCATAGGAAGTTACCAGTGCAAATGCCAACCTGGATTCACCTTGAACAGCTCCATTTGTGAAGGTATAGAGGATCAATTCCTCCTTTTCTATCTACTTACTGAATCAAAAGTCATTTCTTCTGGGGGGCCTGAGAGATAGGACAGGAAGTAAAGGCTTGACTTGTATACAAATGACCCTGGTTAGAATCTCTGGTATCCCATAAAATCCCCTGAGTACCAGTGGGAATGATCCGTAAGCACAGAGCCAGGAATGAACCATGAGCACTGCTGGGTGTGACCGCAAAACAAAACAACAGAAGAATCATTTTATTGATGAGGCTAAGAAGTAGAAACCACGTTCCGCCTTTGAAGGTCGTGAAAATCAAGACTCACAGACTGGCCCACATCCAAAAGACCAAAAGCAACCGGTGTTGGCGAGGATGTGGCTAGAAAGGGACCCTCCCTCACTGCTGGTGGGAATGCCAACTAGTTCAGCCCTTTTGGAAAACAGTATGGACGATCCTCCAAAAATTAGAAATTGAGCTCCCATTTGACCCAGCAATACCACTCCTGGGAATATATCCCAGAGAGGCAAAAAAGTATAGTCGAAGTGACATCTGCACTTGTTTGTTCATTGCAGCACTCTTTACAATAGCTAGAATCTGGAAAAAACCTGAGTGCCCAAGAACAGATGACTGGTTAAAGAAACTTTGGTACATCTACACAACGGAGTACTATGCAGCTGTTAGAAAAGATGAAGTCATGAAAGTTACATACAAGTGGTACTACATGGAAAGTATCATGCTAAGCGAAATGAGTCAGAAAGAGAGGGACAGACATAGAAAGATTGCATTCATCTGGGGAACATAAAGTAACAAAAAAGGAGACTAATGCCCAAGAATAGCCAAGATAAGTACCAGGAGGATTACTCCATGGCTTTGAGGACAGCCGCACATGCTAGGGGAAAAGGCAGCTCAGATAGAGAAGGAAGCACCAAATAAAGGGTGTTGGGAAGTTCCTCTCAGGATGGGAAATGCGTGATGAAAGTAGACTATAGACCGAACAAGATTGCCACTCAATGTCTCTTTTGAAAACCACAGCACTCAAAATGAGAAAGATAGCAAAAGTCAATGCCCTGCCACAGAGGTAGGGTGGGATGGGGGAATGGGGGTGGGTGGGAGGGCTACTGGGACTCGTGGTGGTGGGAAATGGGCACTGGTGGAGGGATGGGTACTCGATCATTGTATAACTGAAACCCAAGCACAAAAATTTGTAAGTCTACAACTGTACCTCATGGTATTTCACTAATAAAAATTTAAGAAGGAAAAAAAATAAAATAAAAAAAGAAAGAAAATTGAGACTCACAGAGGCAGTCACTGCCTAGTTATTTATAGTTCTATTTCGCTTGTTTTGGTGACACACCTAATGGTGTTCAGAGGTTACTCTTCACTCAGGAATCGCCCCTGGAAGTACGTAGGCAACCATATGCGATGCCAGGAATTGAAACTGGGTCGGCCACATGCAAGGCACTCTGACCTATTTATAGCTCCTTTTTCTTTTTTTTTGGGGGGGGGTCACACCTGGCGATTCTCAGGGGTTACTCCTGGATCTTCATTCAGGAATTACTCCAGGGGGTGCTCAGGGGACCATATGGGATGCTGGGAATCAAAGCCGGGTCGACCACGTGCAAGGAAAACGCCCTACCCACTGTGCTATCACTCCGGCCCCCTATTTATAGCTCTTACTTAAATAGAACAAGTGGGATTTGAAGGCCTGTAGAGACCCTTCAGGGTATTCTATAGAAAGAGGCATCTCTGTACTTTGAGTGATGTTCTCCCATCCAGGTGATACCAACGGTGTCTGGAGACATTTTGGTATTGTCCCAGATGGTGGGGGTGAGAGATAGTACTGAGGTTAAGGCACTTGCTTGGATCCTCCAGACCCTGGTTCGAATCCCCGGCACTACGGATGGTCTTTCAGGTGCCGCCAGGGGTCACGCCTGAGCACTGCAGAGTGTGGCCCCTCATGGGAATCCATACCCCCAAATTGAGAAAATTTCCCTAAAATATATTTGAATTGAGACCCAAGAGAATCGGAAGGGTTTTTTTTGACTTTTGAACCACACCATCCTACCCCCACTGTACTATCTCTACAGCCCCTGTTTTTTTTTTTTTTAATTTTCTTTTTAAAAATTTTTAAGGGGCTGGAGCAATAGCACAGCGGGTAGGGCGTTTGCCTTGTACACTGCCGATCCAGGTTCGATTCCCAGCATCCCAGATGGTCCCCTGAGCACTGCCAGGGCTGATTCCTGAGTGCATGAGCCAGGAGTAACTCCTGTGCATCGCCGGGTGTGACCCCCCCAAAAATTTTTTTAGAAAATATTTTTTATTGAATCACTGTGAGATAGACCCTTACAAAGCTGTTCATGTTTGGAGTTCAGTCATACAGTCTTCCAACACCCTCCTCCAGGGTACATTTTCCAGCACCAGGGTCCCTAGGTTCCTTCCCATCACCCTCCCAAATCCCTCTGCCTGCCTTGATAGGTGCTTTTCTACTTCTTTCTTCTTCTTCTTCTTCTTCTTCTTCTTCTTCTTCTTCTTCTTCTTCTTCTTCTTCTTCTTCTTCTTCTTCTTCTTCTCCTTCTCCTTCTCCTTCTCCTTCTCCTTCTCCTTCTCCTTCTCCTTCTCCTTCTCCTTCTCCTTCTCCTTCTCCTTCTCCTTCTCCTTCTTCTTCTTCTTCTTCTTCTTCTTCTTCTTCTTCTTCTTCTTCTTCTTCTTCTTCTTCTTCGTCTCTCTCTCTCTCTCTGTGTCTCTGTCTCCTTTTGGTCTGGGCCCTGTTTTTGATTCTTTATTAGGCCAGTCTAGGCTTGTTCACAGGGCAGAGATCAGGAGACCCAAGGATGAGAAGAAACAAAGAGCCTTCTAGAAGGTCTAAGTTAAGCATCGATTCACTTCTGATGAATTGGCCAACGCAAATCATAGGGTCAGACAGATTCAAGGAGTGGGGAAAATACTCCACACCTCAAAGAGAGGAAGGGCAAGGTCACATGATACCATACAACGAACCTTTCAACAAACACAGACCCCCGTGTTCCAGCAATCTCTATTCTGTGATTTACGCTTATTGTAATGCTCTTTCTCACCCACTGACTTACACTCCATTGTCCAAAATTTATTCTCCTGGCCCTGCCTCCCTGCAAGAGAGCTTAGGAAGAAGAAGGAAGCAAGTGTGCATGGTAACACCACAAGATAAGCACACGGAGAGGGAGTGTCTTCTTTCTGGTCTCCTCTCCTCTTGTCTCCATCTGCTTTAACCCTGACTTTCTTTTCCATTCCCCAGATATAGATGAATGTGCCCATTTCAATCCTTGCCCGGACAATGCATATTGTCACAACAGTTTTGGAAGCTACTCTTGTGTCTGCAGCACTGGATTTGAGTTGGGGAGTGAAAACATGAATTTTCAGGGTTCAGGAGAGATGTGTGAAGGTAAAGAAAAGGGTCTGCTGGGAAATCGGGTCTAAGTTTGGTGGTGGTGGTAGTGAGACCTTGGGTGGATCCCAACTCATGTAAGACCTACGTTTGTAACACTGAAGGCAATCATCATTATTCCCGGTGAAAACGCCCTTCCTGGCTTCCAGATTGTGACTCTCTTGCTAGGTTTTAACACGGAAGAGAGAGAGAAAACTTTGACGCCGCTTTCCTTTCGTGTAAGGACATTAATACCATCCCAAGAAGCCCACCTTCATGATCTCCTTGGAATCAAATTATCTTCCAAAGGCCCCGTGTCTAAAAATATTATCCTGGAGGGGCAGAGGGATAGTACAGTGGGTAGGGCGCTTGTTTTTGCATGCGGTCAACTTGGGTTCAATCCCTGGCATCCCACAGGGTCCCTTGAACCCATCAGGAGTGGTCCTTGAATGCAGAGCCAGGAGTAAGCCCTGAAAACTGATGGATGTGACCCAAACACAAAACAAAAAATTATCTCAGGGATTGGAGTGATAGGACAGCGGGCCAGGCATTGGCCTGGCATGCAGCTGACCTGGCTTTGATCTCCAACATCTCATATGGTCGCCTGAGCCCACCATCAGGAGTTATCCATGAACACAGAGCCATGAGTCAGCCTTGAGCACAGCTGAGTGTGGCCTCCAAACCCCCGAAATGATCTAATTGGATCTGGGGGCTTCAACATATGAATTTGGGGAAGGATATTATTTAATATGTTGTATCTATGGGGATGCAGAATTAGGCAATGAATTCAGGATGTCCATGCTCTCCACCCCTCCACTTCGATGCCTCTGGGCTATGTCTATTAATAATACAGTGGTTCACTGGAGAGGAATGGAGAACCCTCAGGGAAAGATGACAACTGGGGAATTGGAAAACAAGTGAGCACAGACGAGACAGGACCTGCTGGAACTGTACAAATCTGAATCATGTGTTATGAGGTGGTTAGACACCCAAAATTTGGTCGGTGAACTTAGCTCGGAGCAAACTGAATCTCATGGGCTCTCATGGGCATTATCCTAAGCTATGGAAAGTCTCCTTGGAAAATTGACCTGAGTGATAGATATACCTCTAAATGCTTCCTTTCTTGAATGGTGGAAATGTGTTTAGGGCATTAGAATAGGAACCAGGGAATCTTACTGACTTCCCCACAGGTCATCCTTTTGACTAAGATCAATTTTCTTGGTTAGATATAGATGAATGTTTCAGAAACTCAACTCTCTGTGGTCCAAATTCAATCTGTACCAACACCCCAGGACAATACAATTGTTCCTGTCTGTCTGGATTCTTTTCCTCAACTCTTTGGACCTCCGAGGAACCAGAGACTTTTAACTGTACAGGTAATTCCTCCCAGTTGAGAACTTTCTCAAGAGATAACCAACTATTCTTGTTTGAGATCCTTCTTTCCTTCCTTCCTTCCTTCCTTCCTTCCTTCCTTCCTTCCTTCCTTCCTTCCTTCCTTCCTTCCCTCCCCCCTTCCCCTTAATTTTCCCCCTTCTTTATTCCTTCCTCTCTCTTCTTTATTTCTTCCTTCCTTTCCCCTTTACTCTTTCATGCCTTCCTCTTTCTTTATTCCTTCCTCTTTCTCCTTCTCTATTACTTCCTTTCTTTCTCTTCTTTTCTCTCTTCCTCTCCCTTCCTTCCTTCCTTCCTTCCTTCCTTCCTTCCTTCCTCCCTTCCTCCCTCCCTCCCTTCCTTATTCCCTCCATCCCTCCCTCCCTCTCTTTCTCTCTTTTCCCTTCCTTCCTTCCTTCCTTCCTTCCTTCCTTCCTTCCTTCCTTCTTTCTTTCTTTCTTTCTTCCTTCCTTCCTCCCTGTGACAACATAACATGCCTTGCTGGCTCGTTGCTCAATTCTGCCTCATGTCTTCTCTTTCCCCTACAGATATAGATGAGTGTTTTTATATGTGCCCTTTCAATGCCAGTTGTACCAACACTCCTGGAAGCTACTTTTGTACCTGCCACCCGGGCTTTGCATCAAGCAACGGGCAGTTGAACTTCAGAGGCCAAGAAGTGGAATGTCGAGGTGAAGAGAGCATTTGTTGGACACCCTCTAGAGAGAAGGATTTTTTCTTCTGGGTTTCTTGATATCCTTACATTCTTTGCAGATATTGATGAGTGCTCCCAAGATCCTTCTCCATGTGGTCCCAACTCTGTCTGCACCAATTCTGAAGCTTCCTACACTTGTAGCTGCAGTCCAGGATTTCAACCCAAACCAGAAGGCTCCTGGGAATATGGCAACTTCAGCTGCAAAAGTAATGCTTTTTTGTGTGGCTTGGTGAGAGATTTTGTCTTGCTTTGGTCTTAAAATCCTCCTTTTTGTCAACCAACCGCTGTACCTTCCTCAAATGTTTGCCTCATTCCCAGTTTCTATTTTTTGGATTTTGTTTGTACTTATTTATGAACTGACTCATGGTGTGCTATTTTGGAACATTGCTGAGTTACAATTACTCAATTAACATGAAGTTGAGCAATAGATAAAATTTAATGCAATTAAGAAGCAATGATTAAGCAGTTTCCTACATACTAGGTACTGTGGATGCAGTCTTGGATATTTGCCCTAATAGAGCTGATAGTCTAGGAAAAGATGCAGAGAACACGCATGTAAACTAATTAATATATTACCACAATGAGTGTGGAAGTTTAAAAACCATCATAGTGGCTGGACTGATAGTACAGCAGGGAGAGCATTTACCTTGCATGCAGCTGACCTGATTTCAATCCTTGGCATCCCGTAGGGTCTTCCAAGCCCTACAAGGAGTGATTCCTGATCACAGAGTCAGACTAAGCCTTAGAAACCACCAAGCATGACCCCCAAACCAAACCACCATAACAAAATACAAACAAACAGGGAAAAAACACATGAGTGACCAAAAAAAAAAAACACTTTGGAGTGACTAAGGTGATTTTTTAAAATGTTCAATTAAGTGAAATTCCAAGCTCATGTTTGAAGGATAATTAGGAATTACCCTTTGAAGAGTATAGATCACAATGATCGGCATATTCAAAGGCCCTGGGGCTAACAAAGAATGAGAACATGGACAAATGGCTTTGGATGTCTCTGAGGAGGAGGGTAGATGTCAGGACCTTGTTTGTGTATCATGTGAAGGATTTGGGAGTCATTTTTGGTTGAGAATAAAAGGGAACCAAACATTGTTCAAGTCGTGGATTTCTTGGCATGATAAAAATATAAGTAACTTTTAGGAAGGCAATGAAGTACAATAATAGTAAATGGATTTTTATGAAGTCCTTGCCAATAAAAAGCATGGACTATCATCAATGTCTTTCCTGCTGTATCTCCTTGTCTCCTTCCTAAGGGACCCATTTGGAATTTTATGTTTACTCGTATCTTGTGGTGGTTGAGGTTTGAATTGGTTGCTTCTCTCTCTCTCTCTCTGTGTGTGTGTCTTTCTCTCTCTCTCTCTTTTTTTTTTTGCTTTTTGGGTCACACCCGGCGATGCACAGGGGTTCCTCCTGGCTCTGCACTCAGGATTTACTCCTGGCGGTGCTCAGGGGACCATATGGGATGCTGGGAATCGAACCTGGGTCGGCCGTGTGCAAGGCAAACGCCCTACCCTCTGTGCTATCTCTCCAGCCCCTCTTTATCTCTCTCTCTAGGGGTTCCTTTCAAGTGTAGAGAAGATGTGACACCCGAAAATGAGTGGGTGAAATTATGCCAAATGGGAGTCGCAGTGGAATCCAAATACGTAAGAATATGTGTGTGTGTGTGTGTGTGTGTGTGTGTGTGTGTGTGTGTGTGTGTGTTTTTGGGGTTAAAATCCGGTGATGCTAAGGGTTACTCCTGGCTCTGCACTCAGGAATTACTCCTGAAAGTGCCCAGGGAACCCTATGAAATTCTGAGGATTGAACCCAGGTCTGCAGCATGCAAGGCAAACACCCTCCCCACTGTACTATGGCTCTGGCCGCCACATAAGAATATATTTGAAGGGTTCCAGCTCTTGATATTTTTTCCCTAAAGCTGTTTAGGTGTCTGGTGCTGTTTTGTGGCTTTACCCAAAGCCAACATGACAATGGACTGGAGCTTCTCTCCTTGTAACAGTCCGAACGTGTGTTGTGGCAAGCTGATATCAGGAATACATCTGCTCTGCCCTCATCAGGCCAAGACCCCACATGGTGTTCTGATGGCTGCTGCAGCCCCTACGGCCACATCTGCATTCCAGCTTGTGGTCAGGAGAGAAAGGAAACTAAAATAGCACTTTTCTTGTTGAAAGTGAAAGAAGCACCAGCAGTTCTCATGGCTTACTCTTGGCTTTGTGCTCAAGGATCACTCCTGGTGGTGCTCAGGGGACCATATATGTGGTGCCAGGGATTCAGACTAGGTTTGGCCTCATGTAAGGCAAACACCTCAAGCCGTACATGATCTCTCTAGCTCACAATTTCCATTTAAGAGCGTGAGATGGGGCTTGGGGAGATAGCCCAGCAGACTGATCACACGCTTTGCATACGGGAAGTTTGAGTTTGAACCCTGGCACCGTCTGGTCCCCTGAGCACTGTCACTACTGATTACTGATCAGTGACTAGTCCTTGAGCACCGCTGAGTGTCGCTTAAGTCACCCCCCCCCACCAGAGAGTTTGATCTAAGATCAGTCTGTTCTCGCCTCACAGAAATTAGTCATAGGCATCACACGAGGCTGCAAAAAGACTTACCTAAAATGTGGGGATCACGTTTTAAAATATTTTTTTGGTTTGGGGGCCACACCTGGCGATGCTCAAGGTTCACTCTTGGTTCTGCATCATGAATTACTCCTGGAAGTGCTTGGGGGACCCTATGGGATGCTGGTTGGTTGCATTCGAGGTAGTGCCCTCCCCACTGTGCTATTTCTCTGGTCCCAATACACTGTCTTTTTGGGCTTGGAGTGATAGCACAGTAGATAGGGTGTTTGCCTTGCGTGTGGCCAACCGGGTTCGATTCCCAGCATCCCATATGGTCACCTGAGCACCGCCAGGAGTAATTCCTGAATGCAGAGCCAAGGAGTAATCCCTGTGCATTGCCGGGTGTGGACCCCAAACCAAAAAATATTTTAATACGTGATCCCTAAATTTTAGATAAGTCTTTCTGCAGCCTGGTGTGATGCAAAAAAACAAAAAAAAAAGAAGAAAAAAATCAATACATTGTCTTTGTAAAGCAAAACTATTAGAACTTTATTACAAGTGAAGGTGCTTGTTCTGTGTCTGTGTCTCTGAGACACAGATGCTTCAAAGAGAACGCAATGCTTTAAGGCCAGGTGTGGAGGCAGTTGGATGGTCCAGTTTGTCCATTCTATTCTGGGCAGGTGGGACTCATTTATGCTCATGAGTATTTTTTTTTGTCCTCTGCTGGGGAATTCAGGTTTCCTTGTGTGAACAGATGAATATGACCTTTGGCGTTCTGGACAAAGTCTGTGACAAAAACACCTCCACCATGTCCCTGAAGGTAACGAGGATGTCGACCTCATGTCTCTGCTCTCTAAGCTCTACTAATCTATAGACAGCCCCTAAAGACTTTGTAATGAGCGACTTTCATGCTCAGTGGATTACAGTTATAAGTGAAGGAAGTATTCTTTCAAAAAAATAATAAATGGGTTATGTGCCAACGTTTTATGTTTTACCGCCTTAAGGCAGTACATTAGAGGGCATTCAGAATGAACACAGTAAAATCACATCACCCTTTTCTGCCTAGTTCTATGTGGTCTTTTATTGTTGTAGTCTTTTTTTCCTTTTTTATTTGTTTGTGGGACACATCTGGTGATGATAAGGGCGTACTCCTGGTTCTGTGCTCAGGGATCACTCCTGGTGGGCTCAGGGGACCATAAGAGGAGCCAAGGATAGGAACTGATTCGGTCGCTTGCAAGGCCAGCACTTTATTCACGGTACTATTCCTCCTGGATATAGCCCTCCTGGGCTGGAGCGATAGCACAGAGATAGGGCATTTGCCTTGCATGCAGCCAGCCCGGCCGAGCCAGGTTCGATTCCTCCACCCCTCTCAGAGAGCCCGGCAAGCTACCGAGAGTATTCAATATGCCAAACACAGTAACAAGTCTCAAAATGGAGACGTTACTGGGCCCGCTCGAGTAAATCGATGAACAACGGGAGGACAGTGACAGTGACAGTGACTATTCCTCCAACCCCATTTTTTTGGCCACACCTGGTGGTGCTCAGTTATTTCTCCTGGCTCTGTGCTCAAGGATCATTCCTGGCTGGGCTCAGGAGACCATATCATGTGGTACCAGTGATTGAATCTGGATTAGCCACGTGCAAGGCAAGTGCCTTACCTATTCCTACTATGCCACTCCTCCAATCCCCTGTGCATTTTATAGTTTAAACTAAAAGTTCCTGTTCCCCTTTAGATCGTTCTTTGTCTTTCTTTCTCTGCATGTCACGTATGAGTGAATTAATACGGTGCTTGTCTTCCTCTCTCTGACATGCTTCACTAAGTATGCTACCATCTGGCTCTGTGAGCCCATTCATATTGTTGCCAATAGCAGAATTTTATCATTTTAACAGCTTGTTAGAATTCCATCCTGTGTGTATGCACGCGTGTGCGTGCATGTGTGTACACACACACGCACACACCACCACCACCATCAACAACAACAACACAACCACTACGACCACATCCTCTGTTTTATTTTTTGGTTTGTTTTTGGAGTACACCTGGAAGTGCTCAGGGCTTACTCTTGGTTCTGCACTAAGGAATTACTCCTGGTAGTACTTGGGGGCCCTATGGGGGTGCCAGGGACCCAACTCAGTTCAGCCGTGTGCAAGGCAAGCACCCTACCTGCTGTACTCTTGCTCTGGGTCCCACATCTTTTTATTCATTCATCTTTACTTTTTTTTTTTGCTTTTTTAAACTACACCCAGCTGTGCTCAGGGCTTACTCCTGGCTCTGTACTCAGGGATCACTCCTGGTAGGGATCATGAGACCATATGGGGTGCCGGGGATCGAACTTGGGTCAGTCATGTGCACGGCAAATTCCCTACCTGCTGTAGTATGACTCCAGCTTCCACATCCTCTTTACTGATCTTTCAATGAGAACTTCAGGTTGTTGTTTGTGGCAAATAATGCTGCCCCAAAAGAGGTGCACATCTATTAGTTAACCTACTGTATGAGAGAAGAAGAAGGAGGAGGAGGAAGAGGAGGAGGAGGAGGAAGAGAAAAGGAGGAGGAGGAGGAGAAGAGGAGGAGGAGGAGGAAGAAGAAAAAGAAGAGGAGGAAGAGGAGGAGGAGGAAGAAGAAGAAGAGGAAGAAGAGGAATAAGAATTGTGTAGGCAATAGAGGCAGGCTGTGGAGGTGGGGGGGGAGAGGTAGGTGAGAGGGACAGACAGACAGACAGACAGATAGATAGTGACAGAGACTAGACAGAGAGAAGACAGACAGACATACACACAGAAACAGAGAATGCCACAAACACATCATTGCTTGCAGGAAATAACTGAGAACTTTGCTTCTGTGCTTGAACAAACATCCACCTGGTCCAACTTCACCAAAGAAGAGACATCCTCCCTGGCCACGGTCTTACTGGAGAGTGTCGAAAGCATCACGTTGGCATCTCTCCTGAAACCCGCAGTGAATGCCAGCCGGACCATTCAGACAGAACACTTAGGTAGGCCATAACCTTCCTGGCAAGGGTCCCCTGGGATTCGATTAAGTGTGGACTCTGGCACTGTGACTCCCTAGGACTTCCCCACCCCCCCATTTCTCCAGGTGTTTCAACCCTCTCAACTCACAGCAAAGCACGTCTACTATCATTCTTTTATTTCTTTATTTAGTTTTGGGCTTGGGGCCACACCCAGAGATGCTCAAAAGTTACTCCTGACTGTGTGCTCAGAGATCACTCCTGGCAGGGTTCAGGGGACTCTATGGGGTGCTGGGGCTCGAACCTAGGTTGGCTGCGTGCAAGACAAGCACTTCCCTGCTGTGCGACTGCTCTCACCCAGTGATCACCATTCCGTTGACTTTTATCTTCTCTTTCCCTAGTTCCTCCTTCAATACACCAGAGATCACTTGTAAAGCTCCAATTGGGTTTCTCCTATATTTGGTGATGCTACCCCCTACCTCCATCAAGGGGCTCAAACTCTTCTCCGTGATGAATCGCTTTCCCTTTCCTTCCTCTGCTTGTGATCTGAGATCAACATAGATTTCTTGGACGGGAACCAAATTCAGGACTTTCTCTCTGAGTGACCCCAAGGAAGCTCTTCTTGTTGTCTTTTAGATATTGAGAGCAAAGTTATCAATGAAGAATGCTTGGAAAGTGGTGGAGAATTTAACTTGAAAGCCAAAGGGGACAAGATTAATATTGGGTGTTCCACAATCGAAGAGTCTGAATCCACAGGTAGAAATGTCTCTCCCAGCTTCTGAAGGCTGAGTATTGACCAATCTCTATTTTGAGTGAGGGGTGTTGGTGGCACACCTGGCGATGCTCAGGGGTTACTCCTGACCATGCACTTAGAAATTATTCCTGGCAGTGCTTGGAGGACACTATGGGATGCTGAGGATTGAACCTGGGTCGGCCACGTGCAAGGCAAACACCCTACTCGCTGTACTATGGCTCTGGTCCCAAGATCCCCTTTTAAGAAACGGAAAGAGCAGTTATGATTCAATCAGAAAATACTTATTTGTTATCTCCTACATGCTAAAACCTCTCCTAGATGGTATCAATGATGCTAAAAATGAAAATGGTCCGTGGTATCAAGGAATTTTCTGTTAGAGTGGTTTGACGTTAATAAATGACTAGGGTATTGAGACATTCATGACCCAATATAATCACATATATCCAGGGAAGACTGGGTGTGGTGAGGCTGGAAATGTGAAATATGTACCAGAGATCAAAACTTGGTGCAAAAAAGAAAAAGAAGGCTGTATAATATTCCACAAGTTATTCCTTATTTTCATTAGATTTTGAGATGATGATAATTTGCACTTATTGAGCTATCATTTGATTGAATTTTGCCTGATTTGCACTTTTCTAAAATGGGCTGATGGAGGGCTGGAAAGATAGTACAGTGAATAGGGTGATTGACTTCACACAGCTTACCCAGGTTCGATCCCTGGCATCCCGTAGGATTTTCTGAGGATGGCTAGGAGTGATTCCTAAGAACAGATCCGGGAATAACCCCTGAGCATGTTAGGTGCAGCTCCAAAACAAAACAAAAATAAAATGTGACTCCTGAAACACTTCAAAATTATGAATGTGTTGGGGCCAGAGAGATAATATAGTAGGTAAGGTGTTGGCCTTTCACCAGGAAAGCTGGGTTTGATCCTGAAACTGCACACACCTTTCCCCAGCCCTGAGCCCCACCAGGGGTAATGCCTGAGCACAGATCTATAAGTACTGAGCAGAGTCAAATGGAAGTCAACTTCCTCCCTCCCTACCCCCGCCCCGAAACAAAAACACAATGTGATGCTTACTTCCCCAGAGGAAGGCGGTAATCTTTAGAAAGAATTGGCATATTTTTCTGTGGAGGCCCGGGTGATGAGGGAAATAGAATTTCTGTTGCTACCATCCAAATATATATCACGACACCAGAGTGTTCATTAATGAGACAGAACACATGTGAGTGATAATATTTCTTTACAATAGTTTGGTTTGTTTTGGGGGCCACACTCCGATGCTCAGGGCTTATTTCTGACTCTGCACTCAGGGATCACTCTTGGCAGAGCTCATGTGACCCTATGGGGTGCCAGGGCTTGAATCCGGGTCAGCCACATGCAAGGCAAACACCCTCTGCACTGAACTACTGCTCCAACCTCTGTATGCGTGATTTATTTATTTATATATTTATCTTTTTGGGTCACACCCAGCAATGCTCAGGGGTTACTCCTGGTTCTGCACTCAGGAATTACTCCTGGCGGTGCTGGGGGACCATATGGGATGCTGGGAATAGAACCCAGGTTGGCCTCGTGCAAGGCAAGCGCCCTACCCGCTGTGCTATCACTCCAGCCCTTGTATGCGTGATTTATAACAAGTTAATTAATCCCTTGCTTTGAAATTTGCAGGGACCATGGGGATAGCTTTCGTCTCCTTTAAAGGTATGGAATCTGTTTTAAATGAGAGCTTCTTTCAAGACTCTAAGTCCAAGAGGAAGTTGAAGATAAATTCTCATATTGTTGGGGGCATCATGACTGGGGAGAGGAAAGAAGGCTTTTCTCGTCCGATCATCTACACTCTGGAGAACATAGAGGTTTGTGATGATGTCACCTCTACCACCCCTCCCCCCACAAACCATTGATAATTCCCCAGTGGACAAAACTGATCTCTCCTGGGGACACAAAGAGGCAGCAAGCTTCTAGGGTATCTAGAACTCTGGTCCACTTTCTGTATCCAATTCTAGAAGAATAAACTCTCCGACTTTTGTGTGGAGTTCCATTCCTCAACAGGTTAGCAGGTTTTAGGATGAGTAAATGATGTTTAGGTTGGTGAATGTTTATGATGAGGGGTCAGAGAGCATGGGAGAGCATTTGCCTTGTAATCAGTCATCCTGGGTTCCTCTAGGGTTCCCCCAAACCCCATCTGGAGTGATCCCTGAGCACAGAGCCAGGAATCGGGCCTGAGCCCCACCAGGTGTGGCCTCCAAACAAACCAAAATATATACCAAATGCAGGATCACTGTAGCATTGTCGCACTGTCATCCCGTTGTTCATCGATTTGCTAAAGTTGGCACCAATAACGTCTCCATTGTGAGACTTGTTGTTACAATTTTTGGCATATCGAATATGCCATGGGGAGCTTGCCAGACTCTGCCATGCGGGTGGAATACTCTCGGCAGCTTGCAGGGCTCCCTGAGAGGGATGGAAGAATCAAACCCAGGTTGGCCATGTGCAAGACCCTCCCTGCTGTGCTATCGCTCCTGCCCCGAATGCAGAAATGAAGAAATAAAGGGTCCTATCATGGCTTTTACAAAAGGAATGTTCTTCTAGTTCTAGAATATTCTTCTAGTTCTTCAGATGGTGAGTCGCCTTCAAAGACCATCCCTGCATAATGAAATACAAGCATTTTTCATCAGTGTCCAAAAACATACTTTGTATCTTTTTGCCCCAAATGACTCTTGAGGTTGGTTTCCACTGGAACCAGTGTGAGGAATTCTTGAGTAACCAGGATCTTTATTTTTTTCTGTGGGGGGGAGGGTCACACTAACGATGCTCAAGGTTCCTCCTGGCTCTGCACTTAGGAATTACTCCTGGCTGTGCTCGGGGGACCATGTGAGTTGCTGGGGATCGAACACGGGTAGGCGACATGCAAGGCAAATGCCCTATCTACTGTACTATCACTCTGGCCCGTGACCTGGGTCTTTGATGATTGTCCTTTTAAACCACACCAGATAATACTCAGGGTTTACTCTGGCGGTGTTCAGGGGACCCTATGAGGTGCCGGGGATCAAACCTGGTTTGGTCGTGTGCAAGGCAAGCACCCTCCCCACTATCCTACTGCTCCAGCCCCTTGTTTGTTTGTTTTGTTCTAGCCAAAGCGGAAGTTTGAGAGACCCATCTGTGTTACCTGGAGCACAGACAAGGAAGGTGGAAGGTGGAAGTCCTCTGGCTGTGCAGTGCTCGAAGCGACCGAGAACCACACTGTCTGCAGCTGCTATCAACTGGCAAACTTAGCCATCATCATGGCATCCGAGGAGCTCACGGTCAGCACCGAGCCTCTGGCTCCCCATATCCAATGGGTAATCAGGCTCAAGAATCCATTATGTGTCTGCCAGGGTTCTTGGCATTAAGGGGGCTGCTACTCTTGGCGATTTCCTGGCCTTCCTCCAAAGCCATGACACTGACCGGGAAAATGAGAAATGAGAAATGAGGAGGGCACTTGCCTTGCAAGCAGCCAACCAGGGTTCGATCCCCAGCACCCCACAGATTGCCCTGTGTGCCGCCAGAATTCATACCTGAGTCCAGAGCCCAGAATAACTCTTGATAATAATTTATGGAGGTGAATGATAATGCATGGGGGTAGATGATAATAAAAGGGGTGGATAATAATGCATGGGGGTGGATGAATGCATGGGGAGTGGATAATAATTTGTGGGAGTGGATAATAAAACATAGAGGTGGATGATAAGGGTACTATCAAAGGCCAAGATGCCAGAGGACGCTATGGACTTTGTTCTGAGTGAGTGCCAAAGACGGAAAACGCTCTCCCCGCCCTCCCAGTCCTTCCCATTTAAATGAAGACTCTGGAGACCTCGTTTTCTTGCATGGCAGGTGGGAATGTTGGCTCTCAGTGCTAATGTTGGCTCTCAGTGCTGGCTCTCTCTCTCTCTCTCCTGGCAGATGGACTTCTCCTTGTACGTCATTAGCCAGCTGGGCATGACCATCTCCCTGCTGTGTCTCGCCCTGGCCATAGCCACCTTCCTGCTATGCCGCAGCATTCGCAGTCAGAACACCTTCCTCCACCTGCACCTCTGCGTGTGTCTCTTCTTGGCCAAACTCCTGTTCCTCACCGCTGTAGACAAGACTGACCATCAGGTCTTGCACACCCCAACCTGTGCACCCCTCACCACCCTTAATTTCCACCCCTCATCCTTCTTCATTCTTTTTTTTTTTTTTAAATTTTTATTGGTGGTGGCTGGCCACCAGCCACCACCATGCTGAGACCACTCTCCGCACACATGAAGGTACCGGCAGAGGAACAAAGGCACGTGGGTCCCGGGGCTGAGATCTCCAAGCCTACTCGGATTGGAGTCAAGCATCCTCCACCCACACCCTCCAAATTCCAGTATGCGGGGTCACACCCACCAACTGGCCCCCTGGCACCGTGTAATCCCATCAACGGCCAAGATCCAGAGACTATAAAACCCAGCTCCTGGGAGCATGCGACTGCATTCGCGGCGGCGCGACATCTTATTATCTTATTCCTACTTTGGACAAACTGGCAGGCTACCGAATGTAACCTGCCCACACGGCAGAGTCTGGCAAACTCCCCGTGGCGTACTCAATATGCCAAATACCAGTAACAATGAAGGGTCTCATTCTCCTAACTCTGAAAGAGCCTTAAATATGGCACTTTAAAAAAGATCTTAGGGCTAGGATGAAGGAGACGTTACTGGGGCCTGCTCGAGGCAATCGACGAATGACAAGATGGTTGTGATTGATTGTGATTAATTTTTATTAGTGAGACACCATGAGGTACAGTTGTACAAAATAGGAGACTAACACCCAAGAATGGCCGAGATTAGTACCAGGAATTTTGCTCCTTGTTCATTCTTACCCAAGTCCCTCTGGGTCTGGCCTCTGGAGCAGATTCTGCTCCCTCCCTAGTGGACACTTGGCTAATAAGTAGAGATCGATAGTATTGGCTGCCATCCTCGCCCCAAAGATAGTGGTGCTGTCACCTAGTGGTCGGAGGCCAAAGAGGCTGTTAAATATTCCGGGATCACACCACCTTTGCGTTTCTTTCCCATCATTGATTGAGGACCTTTATTGGTTTATTCTTTGTTTTGCTTCCCTATCCCAGCGAGCTCTAGAACAGGAATAAGTTTGACTCGAAGTTACGCCCTAGAAGCATCTCAGAAATAGAACAGGTTCTGGGTGAAATGCTCATTCTTTTCAAGGAGAGATACTTCAGCTCCTCACCTCCTGAAGAACGAGGAAAAGCGAGGAATTGGTCTCACTAGCCTCATCTCACCTGGGTGGACAAAACTCTCTTCTGTAAAGAGCCGATTTTGGGGGCTGGAGAGATAGTACAGCGGGTAGGGTTAGTTAAGTTTGCACATGGCTAACTCGGGTTCAATCCCTGGAACCCACATACAGTCCCCCCCGACCACCACCAGGAGTAATTCCTGAGTACAGTAACCCATAAGCATCTCCCCCTTCAACAACGCAAACAAACAAAAACAACATAAAGTGGCAGATTTATACTCTTATATAAAATTCACCTGACTCATTGCACATAACGTACAACCCAATCAGTCATCTTGAAAACTCCCATTTACACAAAGCTTCTTCATTCCAGTCAAAGTGTCCCCTCCCCATCCCCCTTCTCCTCCCCCTGCTCCTCTGGGGTGGAGGGGAGTGATCCTGAGTGCATGTACTTCTGCTCTGCAGACAGGCTGTGCCATCATCGCGGGCTTTCTGCATTATTTTTTCCTCGCTTGCTTCTTCTGGATGTTGGTGGAGTCCGTGATGCTCTTCCTTATGGTCAAGAACCTGAAGATAGTCAACTACTTCAACTCTCGCAACATCAAGATGCGGCACCTCTGTGCCTTTGGCTATGGGCTCCCGGGGTTGGTGGTGGTGATCTCGGCCAGTGTCTATCCACAGGGATACGGGATGCATAATCAGTAAGTGACACCCTTCTCCCTTCCCGGAGACGCCCTTCTGGCTGCGTTCACGCCCATCATTACAGGAACACTGAGAGGCACGATCAGGGTCACAACGGTTCTGGCTACTCTTACTGAACTCATCCTTTAGATGTGGCTCTCTGCATTGCCATTTGCGCATTGCACAAACTGAGCAGACTTTTCTTTCCTAGTAAACCAATGCTTTCACTATGCAAGAGAAAACAGGAGATGTATGGTTACTCAATGGTAAAGTGCATGCCTTGTGCGCTTGAAATCTGAGTTCGATCTCTGGCTCCCCTGGGGAAAAGAGAAGAATATTTAGCTGAATGCAGATCAACCACAAGCTCATTGATTGTGCAAATTCTGCCAGAAAACCAACATCAAGAGAAGTCAGGAGGAGTCAGAGAAGGTGGCTTTTGAACTGAGTTGAGAAGGTCAAGGTGTAGCCACTGAGAAAGAAGAAAAAGGGATGGTTAAGGTTATAAATTGAGGATAGATTTTTTTTCTGGTTTAGGGGCCACATCAGGCCATGCTCAGGGCTGACTCCTGACTCTGTGTTCAGGGATCACTCCTAGCCTTGCTCAGGGGACCCTATGGGGTGCCAGAGATCTAATATGCATAGGACATTCGAGAGAAACATCCTACCCCTTGTACTATTTCTCTAACCTATTGATAGATGTTATCTAGGGCACACAGCAAATATTTCAAATAAGGAACACTGAACCAGAAAAAGGAGGTCTCAAAGAGGGCTTGCTGGGGTCCAAAGAAAATAATCAGGTAGAGACTGGAGTGATAGGACACGGGGGGGGGAGGGGAGGAAACTCTCCTTACATGTGGCTGACCTGGGTTTAATCTCTGGCACCCCATAGGGTCCCCAAGTTCTGCCAGGAGTGATCCCTGAGTGCAGAGTCAGGAATAAGCCCTGAGATGTACCAGGTGTGGTCCAGAAAGGTCATGTGACTTGCTTTCACCTAAATGTTTTCAGCCCTAGCTCATCTCCTGATATTTTCTCCCACCAATGCATTTGGTGGAGCACGTCAAGGTGAGGATTCCAAGAGAAGCACTGACTGTCTCTGTTTCTCTCCATAGCTGCTGGCTGAACACCGAGAAGGGCTTTGTCTGGAGTTTCCTGGGGCCAGTTTGTACCATCATTACGGTAAGTTCACCGCCAGGTGCCCGTATATTCAGGAGCATGTTGGAAGCCAAAGGTCACTTAAATTCCTTTCTGACATTCTCCTTGAGTCATTCCTTTTCCTTTCTGTAGCACAGCGGGTAGGGTGTTTGCCTTGCATGGCCAACCCGACCCGAGTTCGATTCCTCCGCCCCTCTTGGAGAGCCCGGCAAGCTACTGAGAGTATCTTGCCCGCACGGCAAAGCCTGGCAAGCTACCCGTGACGTATTCAATATGCCAAATACAGTAACAAGTCTCAATGGAGATGTTACTCGGCCCGCTTGAGCAAATCCATGAACAACAGGAGGACAGTGCAGTGCTACAGTCTAGGAAATATGGTAACCTATTGTTAAAGTTAATGGTTGGTTTCACGCTCGTTATTCATGGCCTCTGCGGAGTTTTTTATTTTCTATTTTGGGTGTTTGGGGCCACACCAGACTGTGCTTAGGGCTGACTCCAGGTTCTGCGCTCACACCTGGCAGTGCTTGGGGTACCTTCTGGGATGTTGGGACTCAAACCCATGTTGACTGGCTGCAAGGGAAACGACCCCACAACTGGGCCATCACTCTATTGCCAGTTTCTTTTATTTCATTGCCAGCTCAGCTAGAGACATACAACAGAGAAGGGGCGTTAGTCACGCCCAGTTTATTAGTGTGGGTATCTTCTAGTTAAATGAGCTCAAAGCAAGTACTCCTGAGTTCGGGATGTTGTCACGGGTCACGAGCCTCCCGTTGTTCATCGATTTGCTCGAGCGGGCCCAGTAACATCTCCATCATGAGACTTGTTACTGTGTCTGGCATATCGAATACGTCACGGGTAGCTTGCCAGGCTCTGCCGTGCGGGCGAGATGCTCTTGGTAGCTTGCCGGGCTCTCCGAGAGGGGTGGAGGAATCGAACTCGGGTTGGCCATGTTGGCCGCTTGTAAGGCAAACGCCCTACCGCTGTGCTATTGCTCCAGCCCAGGGATGTTGTATGGGAACTAAACTGGAGGTGAGGGTAGAAACTAGGACTGTGGGGACCAGAGCGATAGTATAGCAGGGAAGGCGCTTGCCTTGCACATGACTGATGCAGGTTCCAGTCACAGCATCCTGTGCGGTCCCAAGAGCACTACCAGAAGTAGTTTCCTGAGCACAGTGCCAGGAATAACTCCTGAGCATTGCCAGTGTAAGCCCAAATCCAAAAAAGAATTTAAAAAATTAGGAAGGCGGGGCTGGAGCAATAGCACAGTGGGTAGGGCGTTTGCCTTGCACGCAGCCAACATGGCTGACACAGGTTCGATTCCCAGCATCCCAAATGGTCCCTGAGCACCGCCAGGGACCATTTCTGAGTGCCTGAGCCAGAAGTAACCCCTGAGCATCACCGGGTGTGACCCAAAAAGCAAAAAAATAAAAAACTAGGAAGGCAATCAGTTATGAATGAAATTCCATTGCTGTCCGGTAGCGATTGGCTTGCATGGAGTGGTTCCTGGACACTGTCTCGGCTGGGTAGTCGAGGTAGTCGAGCCCTTGCCTGACCTCTCCATCCCATCCCTTCCCTTCCCTTCCCTTCCCTTCCCTTCCCTTCCCTTCCCTTCCCTTCCCTTCCCTTCCCTTCCCTTCCCTTCCCTCCCCTCCCCTCCCCTCCCCTCCCCTCCCCTTCCCTTCCCTTCCCTTCCCTTCCCTCCCCTCCCCTCCCCTCCCCTCCCGTCCCCTTCCCTCCCCTTCCCTTCCCTTCCCTCCCCTCCCGTCCCCTTCCCTCCCCTTCCCTTCCCTCCCCTTCCCTTGGCAGATCAATTCCGTCCTCCTCACTATGACCTTGGTTATCCTGAGGCAGAGTCTCTGCAGTGTGAATGCTGAAGTCTCAAAGATCAAAGACACCAGGTTATGACCCCTTTCCTCCACAACTTCCCTCTCTCTCCTCCCCTCCCCTCTCCCTCCTCTCCTCCTCCTTCCACTCCTCTCCTTCCCTCTTCTCCCCTCTCCTCCCCTATCCTCCTCTCCTTCCCTCCTCTCTTTCCCTCTCCCTATTCTCCTCCCCCTCCTCCCTTCTCCTTCATCCCCTCCCCTCCCTCTCCTTCCTCTCCCCATCCCCTCTCCCTCCCTCCACTCCTCTCCTTCCCTCTTCCTCCTCTCCTTTCCCCCCTCTCTCCACCCTCTCCCTCCTCTCCCTTTCTTCTTGCTGCAAATATTCCTTGGGTCCCTCTGAGAGACCTGGTTCTGTGCCTGAGATGTGATTGTAGGGTCTGGAGATCTGGAGGATCAACACCACTCCCACCCCCCACCAGAGGGCTGCTGGACCACAGAAGCCATGTGGGTTTTAGAAAAGACTTCAACGTCCGAAACTTCGTGTCCCTCTTAAATAGGGCAGTTAACACAACCCACTTCCTGTGGCTTATGACACATCACAAGTAGTGACTAGAAGGAATGACTGTTCTATAAATTTAACACCTTTTTTGGTTGTTGTTGTTGTTTGGTTTTGGGTCCACATCCAGCAATGCTCAGGGATTACTCCTGGCTCTGCGCTCAGGAATTACTCCTGGCAGTGCTTGGGGAACCCTGTGAGATGCCAGGGATTGAACCTGGGCTGGTCACATGCAAGAACAGCAGTCCTGCACTCAGGAATCACTTCCGGTAGGACCTGGAGGGGGGGGATCCTATGGGATGCCGGGGATAGAACCCGGCTCAGTGGCGTGCAAGGCCAGAGCCCTCCCCTTTCTCCTGTCACCCAGCCCTGTACCCTCTCTTGCCTTTTGAGCATCTGTTGGATTTGATATCCCTAGATTTAGATTTGAAGATTTTGCCCCGCAGCCATTCCCATCAGATGCCCGGCCAAGAAGGAGCACAGACACATCCCAGAACCTCATCCTCTGCTATTCTCTTCTCTTCCAGGCTACTGACGTTCAAGGCCTTTGCCCAACTTTTTATCTTGGGGTGCTCCTGGGTGTTGGGTCTCTTCCAGATTGGCCCCATCTCCAGCGTCATGGCTTACCTGTTCACCATCATCAACAGCCTGCAGGGGGCGCTCATCTTCCTCATTCACTGTCTGCTCAACCGCCAGGTGCGTTGCTGGTCCCCAGCTGACTTCAGCTCCCGGGAGCTTCTGACGGGGTCTCAGCGGGGACTCAGCTCTCTGGGACATGTCCCCATCCCCAGGTGCGGGAAGAATATAGGAAATGGATCCTCGGGAAGATCAAACCCAGCTCCCAGTCCCAGACCTCCGGGATGCTGTTATCTTCCATCCCTTCCACTTCGAAATCAGTGAGTGGCCGCGTGGGGGAGGCGGGTTCTGGCCAGATGGAAGGACTGTCTATCTGTCTGCCTGCCTGCCTGTCTGTCTGTCTGCCTCTTAGTGGTCTGCATCCCAGGGTGTATCAGGGATACAGTGGGAGCTGTGCCTTTCTTCTGGCATTTTTTCATTGGATAAAGCATGGAGGTTAAGAGGCAGGATTTGGAGCCAGATGCCTGGGTGTAAATCCCAATGCTTTTAGACTGGGGGGAGAGAGAGAGAGAGAGAGAGAGAGAGAGAGAGAGAGAGAGAGAGAGAGAGAGAGAGAGAGAGAGAGAGATTCTCTTGCATGCAGCTCACCCAGGTTCTATTCCCAGCACTCCATAAGGTCCCCCGAAACACCACCAGGAGTGACCCCCGAACCAGGAGCAAGCCCTTAGCACTGCTGGGTGTGCTCCTCCTCAAAAAACAGAAGTTAAAATCAAATTCTCATCCTTCTCACAGTGGCTATGCAACTTAAACAAGAGAAAGCAATAAATGAGAATGATAGAAAGTCAGCACCTGTTAAAGATTTTATTCTCTTATTTATTTAATTAGTTTTGTTTTTTGGGTCACACCTGGTGATGCTCAGGGGTTACTCCTGGCTCTGCACTAAGGGATTACTCCTGGTGGTGCTCAGGGGACCATATGGGATGCTGGGGATAGAACCTGGGTCGGCCGCATGCAAGGCAAATGCCCTCCCAGCTGGACTATTGCTCTGGTCCCCTTGGTGCTGCCTTTGCCACTTCCCATCTAAACCCCAGTACACCCATCTAGTCGTGACCCTGGAAACGCATTTGGATTCATTCTGCCTCTGATCTTAAGGAAATGCTCTTTCTCTCTGCACAAAATTAAAGTTTTTCTACTTTCAAATACTCTCTGGAGCAATGATGGAGGAACACAGGAATCTCCTTGGAAATCTCTTTATGGCTTCATGCAGAGGTGGAGGCTTCTCCCTCATTCCAGAATCTTCCAAACCATCTAGGTGGAGCGTGAACCGGCTGGATGTCTTTGCCATGACGATTTCACGCACTGCAGAGAAACAGGAATTTCTGTTTCAGATGACGTTGCAACTTTCGGGTCCTGCAGCTCTTTGAACTTGCAGGGAGAAATATCAGCCAAATCTCCGCAAGACGAGGAACGCTGCTGAATTATCATCGTATTTTTCGCCAACGTCTCCTGGCTTTAAGCTTACCTCTCTGGGACCTCTCTTATGCCCAGCAAAACAATAATCTTCAGTAACTGATGTGTTATCTGATAGATAACTTCACCTTTCACAGCTGCTTAATGAACCTTAATGAATGAACCTTTTTCATTAACCTTAATCATTCTCTTTTTAGTTATTTATTAATTCCTTTGGTTTGGGGCCACAGTCGGCAGTGTTCAGGGCTTATTCCTGGCTCTATGCTCAGGAATTACTCCTGGCAGAGCTTAGGGGACCCTATGGGGTTCTGAGGATTGAGGCTGAATCAGCATGTGCAAGGCGATTGTCATACCCATTACACTATCTGGCTCCAAGCTTTATTTTTTAAATTTTTAAAATTTATTTATTTTTTTAATGTAGGAGTACTGCTATTTATTCAGCCACTGATTAGCTGATTGAATTGGGCAGGAACCCCACCTTACTTTTTTTCCCCATTTTTTATAATTTTATTTATTAAATCACCGTGAGATCAGTTACAAAGCTTTCGGGTCTAAGTCTCGGTCATACAATGAAACACCCGTCCCTTCTCCAGTGCCCATTCTCCACCCCCAACAACCCCAGTATACCCCCATCGCACACCCTCCCCCTATCTGTGATGCAGATGATTTCTACATTACTCTCTCTCTACTTTGATCACATTCAATATTTCGTCACCAGACCCACCATTATTATTTGAGATTTTACCCCAACACTCAGATCTGCTCAAAAGGTAACCGTAGAAAATTTGTTTTCTATTGCTGGTTATGAATAACATATGATGTCACGTGGCTGCAGTAGTGGCCGCGCAATTTTTTTTTATGTAGGAATTTGTGTCCTTCACAAAGGCTTGGGGGATCATATGGGGTTTGGGGGATCGAACCCAGGGAGCTTTTCCATGGGAAGTCAATCCATCTACTTGGAGGAGCAGGGGAGCTCTAGGGTTCCTTGTGGCAGTTTTTTGCCAAGCAGGTCAGCGGTTCAATGCACTTGAGAAACCAGAGGTGCTGGGACCCTGCACTGCATTGCTGAGCCTGATGCTTCCCAGCGATGCCCTGGTGTCTCCAGTTCTGCATTCAGCGATTCTAGGGGTGGGGTGGGGATCCCCTGTGGTACCAGGAAGGAATCAGGGTCATCAATACTAGGCATGTTCCTTCATACCAGGAATCTCTCTCTCCCATCCCCCCGCTCCCCCCCCCCCCCCCGTGACACGTTATTAGGACTAGAAACAATATTGGAAGCAACAGAACTGAAACAGAAACTGCAATATATCGAGTTTGTAAAAATGACTCATAGGTTACCAGGAGGAAGGGTGCTCAGATCTGACTCTTGTTTTTTTTTTTTATTGCTTAGGGATTATTCCTGGAGGGCGTCGGGGGCCATAAGGGAGACTGAGGAGTCAAAGCTAGGTGGGGTGCAATGCCCTCCCTGCTGCACTATCTCTAGCTCCGTGGAGAAGAGATAGTTTTCATATTCCTTAAGTTGGGCTGGAGCAATAGCATAGCGGGTAGGGCATTTGCCTTGCACGCAGCCAACGCAGCCAATCCGAGTTCAATTCCTCTTTCCCTCTCGGAGAGCCGGGCAAGCTACCGAGAGTATCTCACCCGCATGGCAAAGCCTGGCAAGCTACCCGTGACGTATTGGATATGCCAAACACAGTAACAACGAGTCTTACAATGAAGACGTTGTTGGGCCCGCTCGAGCAAATTGATGAACAACGGGAGGACAGTGCTACAGTGCTAGGTGGGAAAAAAAAATCATTGACCACAACCTTAAAGTTGTCCAATTTTTTTTGGGTGGGTGACCGACCACTAGGCAATGTTCAGGGGTTACTCCTGGCTTTACACTTAGGAATCCCTTCCGGCTGTGCTTGGGGGACCCTATGGGATGTTGGGGATCAAACCCAAGTCAGCCACGTGTAAGGTAAATGCTCTCCCCACTGTCCTACTCTCCAGCACCCCACCCCAGCAATTTTTTTCTCAAAAGCAAATCATCAGAAAAATAAATTTGAACTCCACTTAAGGCCAACTTTGGAAGGAAGCTTCCAGTTATCAGACCATCAGAATCGGGGTGGCCCTCCTGCCTTACCGTTTGTACCCACCCCACGGTGCCTCCAATGACCAGTCAGTCGTTTGATTGTCCTGCGCTGCCTGCCCAGCCATCTAATCAGATGTCCACGTGCCCTGGACCAGCTGCCCTGTGATTCTTCCTCGTTTATTTCTGCATGTTGTGATGCAGTAGGAGTTCGTTTCTCGGATGGAATCAACTATCTCTGAACTCCGTGAAGCCAGAGACAGATGGTGCTGCCCTTTCAGGCAGAATTAGGACCCCCATGCCGGATTTCTGCCCCCTGATTCTCACCTAATTTCTTCTTTTGTTTTTTGGGTCACACCCAGCGATGCACAGGGGTTACTCCTGGCTTTGCACCCAGGGATTACTCCTGACAGTGCTCAGGGGACCATATGGGATGCTGGGAATCGAACCCGGGTCAGCCGCATGCAAGGCAAATGTCCTACCCACTGTGCTATCACTCCAGCCCCTCTCACCTCATTTTTTTTTTTGCTTTTTGGGTCACACCCGACGATGCACAGGGGTTACTCCTGGCTCATGCACTCAGGAATTACTTCTGGCGGTGCACGGGGGACCATAAGGGATGCTGGGAACTGAACTTGGGTTGGCCGCATGCAAGGCAAACGCCCTACCCACTGTGCTATTGCTCCAGCCCCTCACCTCATTTTTAAATGGTTTCATGAATAGTGCATTTCTTTCTTGGAGTCACTTTCCAATAACTCTGTACTCCACAATTAATACCATTATATCTTTTTTCCTACTTTGCCCCATTTTTTCTTTTTTTAAATTTTAATTTGTATTCTTATTCTTTTCTTTTATGGGATTTTTTTTTCGTCCTTAGGGGTTACTCCTGGCTCTGTGCTCAGGCATCACTCCTCGCTGTACTCAGGATAGTCAGTCAATTTACAAAATTGAGTTTACTAGGAGGATTTTTTTTCCAGATGAAACTATATTTTTCTATATTTTTTGCCAACTCCCTTACCAAATACCATCATTTCAAAGTACAGGAAGTTTTCAGAGAAGCACTCATTTATTTACTTATTTATTCATGTACTTAAAAACTGTTTTATTGATTGAAATTCTGTGATTTATAATACGGTTCATGATGGTTTTACAGGCACATAATTCCAGTACCACATCACCAGTGTCACTCCTCCTTTCCCCAAGGACCCCGATGTCCCTCCTCTTCCAAATACCAAACCCCATCAACTCAGTTTGTGTGGATCACTTCTCTTGTGTTTTCTTTAGTTCCTTCTTTCTCCCTTGCTGTGTATATTTAAGTCCCACCTATGAGAGAGATTATTCTGCGTCTATCCCTTTCCTTCTGACATCACTAGCCTGGAGAAATGATTTATTTTTGTTTGTTTGCTTGCTTGCTTGTTTTTGGGGTATACCTGTCAGTGCTCAGGGCTGACTCCTGGCTCAATGCTCAGGGATCACTCCTGGAGGGGTTCGGGGGACCTTATGGGATACTGCGGATCGAACCTGGGTCACCAGCATGCAAGGCAAGCGCCCTCCCTGCTCTACCATCTCTCCACCCCTCAAGAAACAATTCTAACAAAGGAGGAAGTGGTGTTTGTATTTTGTGTCTCAGGTCCGTGCGTGAGTGAAAGTACCACGTTTCCTTCTTTTCTTGAACTCTAGTTTACTCTTTTGTGACAGTGAATAGAAAGTGGTCAGTAAGAAGGACTCATGAAATGGGCCCGACTCATCCAGTGATGGGTCCATGAGCTGGAAGTAATAGGAAGTAGCTAGTCCCATCAAATGGATTCAATAGAGAGTGTTAAGAATGAGAATTTCCTGGGACTGGAGTAATAGGACAGCAGGGAGAGGATAGCTGACCTGGGTTTGATCCTTGGCATCCCATAGGATTCCCCAAGCAAGCTAGGAGTTATCCCTGAACAGAGCCAGGAGTAACCCCTGAACATCGCTGAATATGCCCCCCCCCAAAAAAAATACCCAAGAATTTTCTATAGATGTTGGCAGATAAAAGGATTCTGAATCCAATTCCTGTGTGTGCATGGGGGTGGGGGTATGTGTGTATGTGTGTGTGTGTTTCATATACATCAAATGATTCTCCAACGTGCTACAGTTCAACTCAACTCTGATACTATCTACATGTGAGCACGTGAGACCCTCTAGAGTCACATAAGTCAGTCCACAGGAGATGCCTCTTTCCCATCCCAACTTTAAGCAACTTTATCTTTTTTAATGTTTGATATTTTATTAAAACAAGTTGTGCATAATAGATGTTTCATACATGCAATGTTCCAGCACCAATTCAATCACAAATGTAACTGTCCCTCCACCAATGTCCCCAGTTTCTCATCCACCCCCCCCCGGCAAGGCAACACCCTTAGCAGAATTATTACAAAATTATTACCAAAATTATTAATCACTTAATCACTTAACTTCCCGTTAGTCGTCGATTTGCTCGAGCGGGCGCCAGTAACGTCTCCATTTGTCCCTGTCACGTGCTAGTGTAGCCCAATGGCATCTGTTCGCTCCGGGAACATGAAGGGCCTCAAACCGATTGTTCATGATCTTGATGAAGAAGTCTGACCATCTGGTAGGTGGGCGGCCACACGGTCTTTTGACATCCCGTGGAATCCAGTCGGTAACAGCTCTAGTCCAGCGGTCGTCTTTAAATCTCATTACGTGACCAGCCCATCTGATTTTCGACACCTTGGCAAATGAGACAGCGTCCCTGATCCTTGATCCTCGACGGATGTCGAAACTCCGGATTCTTTCTCTCATTTGAGTGAAACGTGATATTCCAAGCATAGCTCTTTCTATTCTTCTTTGGGAGACCTGAATAGCGTTCTCATCCTGTTTGCGTAGGGCCCAGGTCTCTGAGGCATACGGTAATGCAGGAAGAACAGTGGAATCAAAGAGATGTGCCCGGAGCCGGAGGTTCTTCGTCCTCTTAGCATTTCTTCGACGTTCTTGAAGGCGTTCCAAGCCGCTCTCTTCCTCCTGCGCAGCTCGGGTGCCAGGTCATTTGTCATGTTGACCTCTCGACCTAGGTACACATAGCTGTTGCATTCGGAGATGGTGGTTCCGTTGAGAGCGAATGGGGCGTCAGGAATGAGGCTGTTTCTCATAAACATTGTCTTCGTAAGATTCAGCTGTAGTCCTACCTTTCCACACTCACGGTCAAAGTCGGCCAGCATTTGTGCCGCTTGGCTGATATTTGGTGTTATTAAAACAATGTCATCAGCAAAGCGGAGGTGGTGTAGTTGCCGACCATCTATCTTCACTCCCATTCCTTCCCATTCCAGTCGTTGCATGATGTTCTCGAGGGTGGCACTGAAGAGTTTCGGTGAAATGGTATCACCCTGCCGCACCCCTCTCTTGACATCAACGATCACTTCTTTGTAGAATGGTGAGATCCTGGTAGTGAATCCGCAATACAGCTCACGGAGGATCCTGATGTATTGGGCTTGAATGCCCTGATTGGCTAGGGCTTCAATGACCGCTTCCATCTCAACAGAATCAAAGGCCTTCTTTAAATCAATGAACGTTAAACAGAGTGGCATCTTGAACTCCCGAGAAACCTCAATGAGCTTGGTTATCGTGTGGATATGGTCGATGGTGCTGAATCCTTTGTGGAACCCGTCTTGCTCGCATAGTTGTCCTTCATCTAGTGTTCTGCCAATCCTATTTAGGATGACTCGAGTGAACAACTTGTAGATGACAGACAATAGGCAGATCGGGCGATAGTTGCCAATGTCATGGATGTCTCCCTTCTTGAACAGTAGTACGGTCCTGCTGGTTTTCCATTGGGACGGAACCTTGCATTCAGACAGGTAGCGAGTGAAGAGCCGAGCTAGTGTATTGATGAGTACTGATGGCAGGTTCTTCAGGTGTTCAGGTCTGACCTTGTCTGGGCCGGGTGCTGTTTGTTTCTTTACCGACGAAATGGCATGTCGGATTTCGGAAGGGAGAACGTTGGGAACGACATATCCATCCTGTGGAATTTGGTATGTCGGCAAGTGGACATGGCTATCGAAGAGATTTGAGTAGAAGTCATGGATAATCTTCTCCATTGCCATTCTGGAGGATGTGATGGATCCATCAGGACGTCGGAGGGCAGTCATCTTGGTCTTGTAGTTGGCGAAGGACAGGCGGGTGTTACGAATACTTTTCCCGGCTTCTGCCGCATCTACCAGTACTTCTGCTCTTCTCTCTTTGAGATCTTCCTTGATCGCATCTCTGCACTGCTTTGCGAGCTCGGACGTTAACTTGCGGTTGCCTGAGGCATGCGCCAAACCATGCTGGCGAATTAGAACATGCGATAAAAGAGGTGTTGGAGGCGTGGGTGTCCTTGTCAACACAAACTTGGCCAAGAGCATTGATTCATTCGAATGCCTAACAACCCGAATCGGACGTTTACATTTGAATAGATGTGGCTCACTGCCTGCAGTTTCTATCTTCATTGTCTACGCACCAACATCTCATTATGATGAAAGAGAAATCGAGAAGTTCTACATGGAGCTAGAGAAGTTCTATAAAGAAGACCACACCTTCTACAAGATCATTGTGGGTGATTTTAATGCCAAGATAGGACCGAGAAGATCAGCTGAAGAACTTCACATCGGGACCCATGGCCTAGAATGGAACGAACAGGGTGAGAGACTGTCTGAGTTCATCATGTCGACCAAGACCATTCATGGTAACTCACAGTTCCAGAAGGCAGAATCTAAACGATGGACATGGGAGTCTCCCGGTGGACGATTCCACAACGAAATAGACCACATCATATTCAATCGACGGTTTTGCCTGACTGATGTTGCTGTTGTCCCAAAATTTCGAACGGGATCGGACCACCGTCTCCTTCGTGCAAAATTCTACCTCACAGAGCGGGGAGAAAGGGCTGCAAAGTTCAAAAAGAGAATTCCCAGAATGACCACCAACTAGAAACTCTTTGGTACTGTTGCGGCAACATGGGAAGATGCCATTGTTGACAACATTGATGAGGAATACGATCGACTGGTTCAGCACCTCCATGAATGTGCGAGGAACGCCAAGAGAGAGATAGCCACAAAAAATCACCTATCTTCGAAAACTCTTGAGCTAATTCGCCTGCGTGGTTTGGTGCATGCCTCAGGCAACCGCAAGCTAACGTCCGAGCTCGCAAAGCAGTGCAGAGATGCGATCAAGGAAGACCAAAATTATTACATAATAATTTTGCTGAGGGTTTACTCTGGTTCTGCACTCAGGAATCACTCCTGGTGTTGCTTGTGGGAATCTATGGGTTGCTGGGGATTGAACCGGTTTGGCCGCATGCAAGACTAACGCTCTACCCACCGTGCTTTCTCTCTGGCTCCATACAGACACGTTTTTTAGTTTAGCTGCTGGAAGTTTGGATCTAATGATTTCAGTGTTGTTGATTATGTGATTTGGATATATAACTATTCCACTTCTCTATAGAATCTTTTTGGGGGAGAAAAGATATTCTATATTATAGTTTAGGAAACTCCATTCTGTTCAAATGTATAATATTATACAAATTTTCTAACCCCCCCCCCCATGGGTACTATAATGATCACAACCTTCTACCACTTTTTTTTCTTTTTGGGTCACACCCGGGGTTGCTTAGTTGTTATGGACTTATTCCTGGTGATGCTCAGGGGGACCATATGGTATGCTGGGGATCAAACCCAGGTTGACCAGCTACAAAACAAATGCCTTCCCCACTGTCTTATGGCTCCATCACTGTCTTGACCTCTAACCTTCTTCCACTTCTCCCCCCCCTCCCCATATGCCCATGTTAAAGGGTTAATATTGGTCAGCACCATCTATGGTCTTATTCTGCTCTTTTGTGACAGATATTTCTGTGTGGCAAGAAAAATCCCCCGTTCTTAGAGTGTTTCTAAGACTGAGCCAAGAAGATCGAATCTCTTAAGCTCTAATCAATGGAGGAGGCAGCAGCTCAGATCTGTACAATGGTCATGCCCTACTGCCCCATCATCCTTGGGATCTCCCATGGCTGACCCCTCCTTCCTCCTCCCCTCAGCTTCTGTCTCTAGCAAAATCTAGCAAGTAGTTTTGAATATTACACGAAGAGGCTGATGGCCAGCGCCCTCACTCAACTATCTCTAAGTAATCATTATTATGATGATTAAAACATACAGATATATAAATATTTGCTTTTTGGGTCACACCTGGCTATGTACAGGGATTACTCCTGGCTCTGCACTCAGGAACTACTCCTGGCGGTGCTCGGGGGACCATATGGGATGCTGGGAATCGAACCCGGGTCAGCTGCCTGCAAGGCAAACGCCCTACTGCTGTGCTATCGCTCCAGCCCTATATTTTTAATCGACACCATGAGATACCAATTACAAAGTTTTTCATGATTGAGTTTCAGTCATACAATGTTCCAACAACCTTCCCTTTACCAGTGTACATTTCCCACCACCAATGTCCCCAGTTTCCCTCCTAGTCACACCCACCTACCCATGTCAGGTACTTCTCTCTCTCTCTCTCTCTTTCTCTCTCTCTCTCTGTGTCACTCTCTCTCTCTCTCTCTCTCTCTCTCCTTTTGGGCATTATGGTTTGCAATACAGATACCGAAAGGCTATCAGGTATATCCATTTACCTACTTTCAACACTCACCTCCTGTCCAAAATGATCATTCCCAACTATTATTGTCATACTGGTTCCCTTTTCTATCCTAACTGCCCTTCGCCCCCATCCCCCACTACACACACACTTGTAAGCAAGCTTCCAACCACAGACCAGTCCTCCTGGCCCCTGTTTTCCCTGGCCTTGGATATTAGTCTCATGCTATTTTTTAAAATGTACCACAAAAAAATCCCACAGTAATTCTATATAAACGGATGAACATGGAG
This sequence comes from Sorex fumeus, assembly GCF_029834395.1. Lineage (NCBI taxonomy): Eukaryota > Metazoa > Chordata > Mammalia > Eulipotyphla > Soricidae > Sorex > Sorex fumeus. Next base: position 21,101 of record NW_026606366.1, on the reverse strand, counting down.
AGTATCATGCTGAGTGAAATGAGTCAGAAGGAGAGATACAGATATAGAATAATGATTTGTTTCTTGGGCCATACCCAGTGGTGCCTGACTCCTGGCTCCGAACTCAGGGACCACTCCTGGTGGGGCTCAGGGATTACTCCCGGGGTGCCAGGGATCAAACTTGAGTTGGCCATATGCAAGACTTAACCACTGTACTAATTCTTCAACCCTATTAAATATTTCAATAGGTTGGCTTAAACTCATTTATTAAAATTAGTGGGGAATCCCATATGGAAGATGTTCTTGCAAGGACAAAGAGACCATATTTGATCAAAGTAGTTAGTAAAAGGCAAGACAAGGAGTAAGTCCTAAGTACGAGAGTGGATTTGCTAAACTCAGGGATATTTCTCCATCTAAAAAAGAGGATTGACAGAGGGACGGTGGTGAAGGGTCTTGGGTTCTCTGGTGGTGGTGACAGGGCAGTCACTTTGCACATCAAAGTCATGAAAGTTGGCCTTGTCATAACCATGACATCCATAGTAAAAAAATATAATAAACTGTAATAAAAACAAATAAACACAGGGCCAGAATAGTACAGCAGTTGGTAAGGAATTTGTTTTATTGGGTTCAATCTCTGCCATCTCATATGGTTCCCTGAGTCTGAGTACAGAGCCAGGAGAGTTGCTGGGTGTGGCCCCGAAACAGAACAGGCAAAAAAAAATACAAAACCAAAACAATTAGAACATTACAATTAAAGAAATTGTTGGGCCATGCCCAGTGATCGTTAGTAGTTATTTCTGCTTCTTCACTCAGAAATTACTACTGGAGGTGCTTGGGGGACCATACGGGCTGCTGGGAATTTAACCCAGGTTGGCCACATACAAGACAAATGCCCTCCCTGCTGTATTATTGTTCTGACCCCCACAAGTATTTCTCTAATATTAAGGTGGGCACCTTCTGTGGTAATGAGAACAATCAAGAATTCTACCAAGGGGCCAGAGCAATAGTACAGTAGGTGAAGCACTTGTTTACCACTCAGCCTACTCAGGTTTGATCCTTGGCACCCCACCAGTTAGGAGTAAGTCCTGAGCATTGCAGGGTGTGGCCCCCAAATTAAAAACAAACAAAAGCAAGCAAAAAGATCATACAAATTAGCCTCCTACAGATCCCAACGGATGTTCTCTCCTCCTTCTCCTCCTTCTCCTCCTTCTCCTCCTCCTCCTCCTCATCTTTATTTCTCCCCCGCCCCCCATGTTCGTTTCAATGAATTTGATGACATTTTGAGTGTAATGAAGTGTGGTGGCTTTCTACCAAATATGAGGAATAGGAGTTTGTCATTTCCTCAGAGTGATAAGAGAAGGTGCACAAGAAGGTAGAATAGGGAAGTCTGTCACACACAGGCATGTTATCTCTCTTGCAAACTCTGCTCTTCAGCTTTCGCACTAAAGTATTTACTAACTGGAAGAGCTTTGAAGTTGTTGTCCATTTCCTTGGTGTAGAGGGAAGTTAAGATGAATCTCAAGGACCCAATTTCTGCAATTGAACACCCTCCCCATTTCCAAGCTCATTTTTCAGAGACACGTTCTTACAGCTCCACGTCATCGTGTGCTATGTAAAATGACCTGAATGAAGAAAGAATCTGTGGATTCTGCATGATGCAAAACGCCCCCGTCCTCCCAGCCCTCTTACCCACCCCCAGGGGTTCTTGAGAAATTACAGCTCAAGATAAGAAGGGACTTCCTCTTCGACGAGCTGTGAGATGCTGCCACACGGATGGAGAAGCAAGGACTGCCACTGGCGGGTAAGTAGGCATGTCGTTGTGTGTCTTTCCAGAGAAAATAGACAATGTTTTGAAATATTTTAAATGTTTAAAATGTTTTAAAAAAGGAAATAGAAAATAGACACTGGCGATGAGAGTTCTAGAACAATGCACTGTCGTTGAAAACTTATTCTAGGAGACTTTGTGATGGGAACAGGTGAATTAATTGACTAATCGTGTCCTGGCTGGGCAAGATAATCATATACGACATCAAAGCACAGAACATATAGAGATAGTCTAAAAGGCATGGTAAGAGAGATTTGTCTTAGGGAGTTTAAGATCAACTAACAAAAGATAGTTTAATACATTGAGTCTGAAAAAAATGTGAAAAGCTAATTTCTTAAAAGTAAACATGATCTAAATGATTTGTAATTGGGCTGGAGAGATAGCACACCGGGTAGGGCATTTGCCTTGCACGCGGCCCACCCGGGTTTGATTCTCAGCATCCCATATGGTCCCCTGAGCACCGTCAGGAGTTACTCCTGAGTACAGAGCCAGGAGGAACCCCTGTGCATCGCTGGGTGTGACCCGAAAAGCAAAATAAATAAATAAATAAATAATAAATGATTTGTAATTTATTTAGCACCCTTAGTAATTTCATAAATATGTTCTGCAGAGCAATAGTATAGCAGGTAGGGTATTTGCTTTGCTCATGAATGACCTGGGTTCAATCCCTGGAATCCCATATGGTCCCCCAAGAACCTCAAGGAATAATTCCTGAATGCAGAGACAGAAGTAACCTCCGAGCATTGCTGGGTGTAACCCAAAAAGCAAAAAAAAAAAAAAGTCATAAGTCATGTTCTAATGAAAAAAACTTTAAACTTTTTAGACCAGAGAGATAGTTCAGGAGGGAAGGTAACTGTCTTGCATGCAGCTGACCTACATTCATTACCCGGCACCCCATTGGGTCCCCCAAACCCACCAGGAGTGATCCCTGGATATAGAGCCAGGAGTAAGCCCTTTATACCACTTGGTGTGCCTTCACCCCCAAATTCCATGTTAAGTGAATGTCTTTAAACACACATCACATGTGTGTACGTGATCCATCATAGAAGTTTTACAGAGGTTTTTTGGAAGTGTTAATAAAAGCCCGGCAAGCTACCGAGAGTATCTCGCCCACATGGCAAAGCCTGGCAAGCTACCCGTGACGTACTGATATGCCAAACACAGTAACAACAAAGTCTCCAATGGAGACGTTACTGGGCCTGCTCGAGCAAATCGATGAACGACGGGAGGACAGTGACAGTGACAGTGAATAGAAGAAGCAAGAGAAGTATTCCACAGCAACATTTGGTTTACATGCAAGACACCCAAAAACTAATAAATAAATAAATAAAAGGGAAGGGGAAGAGGAACAAATACTGAATGATCATACTGACACACCCTTGACTTAATTGCTAAACTGAGATTAACAAACACTGGGAAAGTGTTAAGGGGGTGAAGTTGTGACTAGAAGCGACACTGAGACAGTCTTGGAGGTTCTTGGGCATTTTGGTGGTGGCAAGGTGTAGTTACTTTGATATTACTACATAAACCTTAATAGCATTGTAACCATGTTTCCTAAACTACATTAAAAAATTGAAAGAAAGAAATGAATATTCATAAGGCTTATTCATTCTAGGAACCTGGGCCATATCAGTAAGAGAGTGTCTCAGATTGTTGCTTCTGGTGTCTCAGGAAAATGGGGAGCCGGTGCCTGCCCTTGCTCTCAGGTCTGTAGAACAAAGAACCCACCCATCCTTCTCCCTGGATTTCTGGTTATCCTATCTTTGTTGACCCAGTTTTTGTCTTTTTTTTTTCTCTCGAAACGACTGTGTGCATACGTGTCTTATTAGAAGCCCCTCACAGTGAAATTGTTTGTTCTCCCTAAAGTACGACTGAGACCAAAATTTGGATAAAGTGGTTTGTTTAGGTAGAAGACACTGAGGGGAGAACGTAATGTTATCAAGGGAAGCATGAAAGAGGTCTTCCCATATAGTGGATGCCTGGAATTCTAGTTAATGTTTAATACAGAAGGGCAAGGAGGTCACACTTTATTTTCTGGTATGTACAGGTTTTTCACTCCAAACTCACTCTTTGCAAGTAAGATTTATCCTTCTGCAAATCCAATTCACTCTTTTGCAAATTTAAACTCACCCATCTCCAAATCAGATTTCTTGTGGGCAATAGAATGAAGTAACTCAATAGTGTCATTTTGGAGGGCAATTTTTTTTAATGCTACTCCTGTGGTCAGTTGATCTGTACTGACTAGCACTAAGGAGGCAATCATTGATACATATATACATTAATTTTATAGATATATCATAAACAGATTGTTGTCTATTGATGAACTGCAATAACTCTAAGCCGATAAAAATTATACTTTTATGCACATTGTTAATATTGAACTATGTGGAACATTCTAGAGATGCTTTTGAGAGTATCTATTAAGGAAGAAATGTCAAATTGCTCCAATTTCACTGCACACTGCTACAATACCTATATTTGACACATAATGAGAAAGTTATTGCATCACATCAGCATATGTATTTTTTTTAAGTTTTTTTTTTTTGCTTTTTGGGTCACACCTGGCGATGCACCAGGAATGCACCAGTAACCCGCTAGGGGTTACTCTGGCTTTGCACTCAGGAATAACTCCTGGCGGTGCTCAGGGGACCATATGGGATGCTGGGAATCGAACCCGGGTCAACCATGTGCAAGGCAAACGCCCTACCCGCTGTACTATCACTCTACTCCCAGCATATGTATTTTCATTTCATCCTGATTCTTTTTTTTTTTTTTGCCCTTTTTTGGGGGGGGTCACACCCAGCGATGCACAAGGGTTACTCCTGGCTCTGCACTCAGGAATGACTCCTGGCGGTGCTTGGGGGACCATATGGGATGCTGGAATTGAACCCGGGATGGCCGCGTGCAAGGCAAACGCCCTACCCGCTGTGCTATTGCCCCAGCCCCCTCATCCTGATTCTAATGTAACTTGTGGTCCATAACCGTAAGCATTTTACACGTTTTGATCCCATTGAGATATTTTCAGGCCAGTGAGGTCATAAAGCTGAAGAAACCAATGTCGTGTGCATTGGGTGGTGGTGGTGCTGGAGAGATAAGTGAAGTTAGAGAGGCAAGTAGGAAGGAACTGGGAGGGGGGCACGGGGAGGTATGAAGGTCAGAGTGTCATGGCTGGACTCTCAAGGGAGTATGGACATGGGTGCTAAGCTCTCACTTGTGAGATTGGAAGGCCAACCTGCGAATTCCTTTGCCAGAAATTGATACATGTAATACCATTGAACTGCTCATGGCTGTAGTTGGGCACATACCTAACAGGGGTTGGCCGTGCCACATGGCGTGACGGGAAGCAGAATGATGGAAAATCTTTCCTCTCTCTCTACCAGCTCTCAGCACCCTGCTGATTCTCTCAGGAGAATCAGGACCCAGAGCAAAGAATCCAGGTGAGTCTACTTCATGCCAAAGGTCGCGGGGGGTGGGGTGGGGTGGGGGGAGTTGGGATCAATCCCTGACTCCAGGAGAAGGAAGGACCCCTCTCCTCAAGAGCTTCGCCTTTTCATCATCCTCATGCCACCTGCATGTGTTTCGCTCTTGCCCTTGCCCTGGGCTTGGTGCCGAGAAAATTGCACACCCCATCATCTCCTTTTTGTTTTTGCTTTTTGGGTCACACCCAGCGATGCACAGGGGTCACTCCTGGCTCTACACTCAGGAGGTACTCCTGGCGGTGCTCAGGGGACCATATGGGATGCTGGGAATCGAACATGGGTCGGCCGCGTGCAAGGCAAACGTCCTACCCGCTGTGCTATTTCTCCAGCCCCACCCTATCATCTCCTTTAGTGCTGAGGATACTGCTTCAGAGAAGGATCCAGACTTGTCTGACAGGACCAATGGGCTTTGGGAGAGGCAGCTGGCTCAAGCTCACCCAGAGGAACTCTGTCCTTACTTTTGCAAATTTTGGTGTCTTTTCCCAAGTCATACAGAAGATCTGTTTTTTTTTTTTTGGTTTTGTTTGATTTTTGGATCACACAGGGCTGACTCCTGGTTCTACACTCAGGATCAGCTCCTGGTGGGGCTTGGAGACCCTTTGGGGTGACAGGGATCAAAGCCAGGTCGATGTGTGCAAGGCATGTAAATGTCCTACCTGCTGTGCTGTACTCCAGCTCTCCTACCTCCCTTTTTTTTTTTTGCTTTTTTGGGGTCACACTCGGCGATGCACGAGTTACTCCTAGCTTTGCACTCAGGAATTATACCTGGCGGTGCTTGGGGGAACCATATGGGATGCTGGAAATCGAACCCCGGTCTGCCGCGTGCAAGGCAAATGCCCTACCTGCTGTACTATTGCTCCAGCCCCTTCCTTTTACTTTTTTTTTTTTATAAATAAAATGTTTTTAATTGAATCACCATGAGATAGAGTTACAACGCTGTTCATGGTCAGGTTTCTGTTAACAATTTTCCATCATCTATTCTTCCACCAGTGTATATTTCCCACCACCACCAATAATAGTGTTTTCCTCCTACCACCGTACCTCAGGCTCTCTCTCTCTCTCTCTCTCTCTCTCTCTCTCTCTCTCTCTCTCTCTCTCCCCCTCTCCTTTTGGGGGTTATGGTTTTCAATACAGATACTGAGAAGTTATTATGTTTGTTCATTTACCTATTTTCAGCACGCAGTTCTTACCCAAAGTGATCACTATCTTTGTCATAGTGATCCCTTCACTATCCCAACTTCCTTATCCCCCAGCAGTTGAGGCAGGCTTTCAAGCGTGGACCAATCCTCCTGGCCATTGCTTCATTGTTGGTGGGAATGCTGACTGATCCGAACTTTTTTTTTCTTTTCTTTCTTTTTTTTGGTCACACCCGATGATGCACAGGGATTACTACAGGCTCTTCTCTCAGGAATTACCCCTGGCGGTGCTCAGGGGACCATTTGGGGTGCTGGGAATCGAACCTGGGTCAGCTGTGTGCAAGGCAAACGCCCTACCCACTATGCTATTGCTCCAGCCCCCTGATCCAACCTTTTTGGAAAACAATATGGACATTCCTCAAAAAGCTAGAAATTGAGCTTCTATACAACTCAGTAATGCCACTTCTGGGAATATACCCCAGAAGCCCCAAAACACACGGCAGAAAATGCTATCTGCACTTCTCTGTTCATTGCAGCACTATTCACAATAGTGCTGCAATGAACATAGAAGTATGCAGAAGAATCTGGAAACTACCCGAGTGCCTGAGAACAGATGACTGGTTAAAAAAACTATGGCATATCTACACAATGGAATACTATGCAACAGTTAGGAAAAATGAGGTTATGCAATTCACTTATAAATGGATGGGCATGGACAGTATCATGCTGAGTGAAATGAGTCAGAAGGAGAGGGACAGAAATAGAATGATTGGACTCATTTGTAGAATATAAAAAAATCTTCCTTCCTTATTAAAAGATAAATATAATTGCTCTTTAATCCTATGTTCTCCCTCAAACATGTATCTTGCTGACTTATCTCTGTCTCCTTATTTGCTTTTCCGTTCTGGAGAAACCTGTGTTCTCTCATGAACACATATGTCTCTCTTTCTCTCCTCTCACATCTTTCTGAGTAAGTTTTCTTTCCAAAAAAGAAGCTTGCTTCACTAAAAAGAAAAAAAAATGATGAATAATGTTCGACGGCGTGGTCGTTTTTTATATGCTCTGTGTATCCAATCATCCATCGTCGGATGCTTGTGATGAATATAGTCTGTCAGTGATTACCTGTTCCTGGGTTGGGAGCAGACATTGATCCCTTGTCATGTGGTGACCCAGGAGCCCCCGTTGGTGGCCCAAGAAAGCCCTCAAGTAAAGAAACACAGGTGCTGAGAGTTGCAAATTCTACTCGCATATAAAAATGGGTATTGGTGGGATGACTAGATGACCTTTGTTCAGAGGTAGAAGAAGATGCCCCAAAATGTGCCAATGTCATTCATCTAAGTGATCTCCTTCCTGTGGTACACTGTAGATACTCCATGAATATTTCTGTAATGAATGGCTCAGTAACTGACTGAAAACTTATGTGCCCTGCAGCCTCCAAACTTTCATGTCCAACAAATGCCCAAATTGTCAACAACAACTGTACTTGTCTACCAGGATTTTGGTCGTCTGTGACTAGGGAGACAGTCATCACCATGAAGACGGAGAAATGCGAAGGTAATGACATAATCTACACTCAGACTGGATTTTTGGAAGGGTATGGGCTCATTTTGTAGGGGGTGCTACGGTTGCCACTGGATTTTGGAGGAGGTGCTAGGGTTTCACTGGGTTTTGTAAGGGGTGCTAGGGTAGTACTCAATTTTGTAGGCGGTTCTAGTGTTGCACTGGATTTTGTATGGGGTGTTAGGGTTGCACTATGTTTTGTAGGGGGTGCTAGGATTGCCAAGTTGCAATGATACTACAAGAAGGAAAATGTTTATGGTATCAATTTTTTTTTTTTGCATTTTGGGTCACACCCGGCAATGCTCAGGGTTTACTTCTGGTTCATGCACCCAGGAATTACTCCTGGCGGTGCTCGGGGGGACCATATGGGATGCTGGGAACTGAAACCGGGTCGGCCATGTTGGCTGCGTGCAAGGCAAACGCCCTCCCTGCTGTGCTATCGCTCCAGCCCCCTGGTATCAATCTTTTAAGAGGTTCCTACTCCCTCTCCCTTCCCCAATGTCCTATCACTCCAGCCCAGTATTATTTTTATCTCACTCCATAACTTACATCTAGATATTTTATTTGGATTGTATTATAATTATTAAAAAGGTTAATTTGTTAGGGCTGGAAAAATATGTAA
>NW_026606366.1:0-2500 GCF_029834395.1 Sorex fumeus | reverse complement strand
CATGCTGTTTTCTTGCTCAAGGGTTCCCATGTTATTTTCTTGCTCAGATCTTTCTAGGCTACAAAAGTTCTCTTCCAGGAATCATTTATTTAGGCTGCAGTATAAGTCTGGAAACGTCTGAAGATCATGTTGGTGGTCAGAATTGGGACTAAGTGGCAGACAACAGAGATGCTGATAAACATTCATTCTACAATGCCTAGAACAGTTTACCACAACCAAACATTAATATTAAGTACTAATGAAGATGGATACACTCAGGGAAAAATACTTAATTTTTTTTTTTTTTTTGCTTTTTGGGTCACATCCGGCAATGCATAGGGGTGACTCCTGGCTCTGCACTCAGAAATTACTCCTGGCGGTGCTTGGGCGGGGGACCATATGGGATGCTGGGAATAGAATCCGGGTTGCTATGTGAAAGGCAAATGCCCTACCCACTGTGCTATTGCTCCAATCCCAGGAAAAGGACTTCAATGTTTCACCTCATTCCAAGAAAGATTGGATCAAGCATTGGGTGTCTCAACTGTGCCATAGATTCCTAGTTATTAACATTCTTCACAGGGCACTTTGTAGACCCTGCATTTCTTATTCCTTAAGCCTTAAGAGACTCTAACTACAAGGGGGTTTGTGAGAGACTTTTCACAGGGCTGAGTGATAACAAAAATACAAAAGGTAATAACACAAAATTTGGGAACTCGCAATGGAAGAGTTGTGGTTATGCCCAAGCCAAATAAAGCAAAAAGTTAGCAATCATCTGACCACACATAGGCAGAATCCTGCCGTCCTAAGTATAAGTATCCTAATCCCAATTGCCTTTATCTATTTGAAAGGATGAGTTGAAGAACAATAACAGCACAAAGGACATTGCTCTAAAGGCAACTAAAGACCTTCAAAACATAGAAATGTTAGTATGGAACATGAGCGTTGCTTCTCCACGAAAAGGGGAGTTGACTCACTTCAATATAGGTAAGAAACACTGAACATTTTTCTAATGACCCAAAAGTTTTATGTGAGTCATATCTGACCAGATCTTGTACATGTGTGCATAAATATTTACATATATATATATCTCAAGGAATTCACCCCAAATATAGGCTATCTATTCTCAGGAGAGTAATTCCTTGGGATCATGTTTGAATCTTAGCTTAAAATTTCAATTCCAGGGGCCAGAGCAATAGTGCAGCAGGTAGGTGCTTGCCTTGCATGTGACCGATCTGTATTTGATTTCCAGCATCCATCTGGACCCCTGTGTCCACCAGAATTATTCCTGAGTGCAGAACTAGGAGTAACCCCCGAGAACCGCCAGGTGTTGTGCCCACCCCCCCAAAAGTAAACTCAATTCCAAGGGGCCAGAAGATAGTACAGAAGTTAGGGCTCATGCCTGGCAAGCACCTGACCCCAGCCACAAGGAAGCATTAGTTAATTAAGTTTGACCATTTCATTTCTTAAATCAGAGAGATGTGGAGAGGAGAGCCATCTGGTCTACCTTGCACATATAATTCATGAGTGGTGGGGAGTGTCTTTAAAATAAGGGGATTCTCTAGCAAGTTTCTTAGGCATAAGAAGTCTCGCTTTCTTAATATTTCCAGTCTATGAAACCAAGAAGTGCAGTAAGTCACAGGAAATGATTCTTCTAGAAGCTGGAAATACCACCATGAGGATCAACTGTAGTAACACTTTCCAAGGAACCACAACAGGTACTGTGTGTATGATGGATTCTCCTGGCTTCCAAACACTCTAGGCATGGTTGTCTCATTTCTGGGTAACTGGGTCAAAAATTGGGGACTCACGAAAGTTTTTGCATAACAAATCTCTATATCCCAAACTCCAAATTCCAAAATATTTCAAATTCCACGTGAAATTTTGAGATCCTACAGAGAAATTACTGGCTTCAATTTTATCTTGAATTCTACTGTGAGTTTTGGAATAGAGCTGAGGGGTACAGAAGAAAACAGCATGAGTTTATGTTTAAAGTGAAATAAATAATAATAACGAAGGTAGTAAATAGCTTTCCTTAAAAGTAATTATTTGTACATGCATAAATGATGTTTAAGAAATATGTCTCATGCGAGGGATCATCATTTGTACCTATCTTCTGGGAGGTAGATTATTCTTGCATGAGAAAGGGAGAAAAAGGGAAGGGAGGGAAAGGAAGAAAGAGAGGAAGGGGGAGTGAGGGAAAGAGAGGGAGAAAGAGAGAGGGACAGAGAAAATAGGGAAAGGGAGAGGGAAATGGGGAAAAAGAGAGGGAAAGAAGGGGACAGAGGCAGAGCAAAGAAGATGAAGAAAGGGAAGACTAGGGAATGAGAGAATGAATTAAATAGAACTGGTCATCCTGCACGCTTTCCACAAATCAGACAACCCACACTGAAGATAAATGAAGACATTTTGTCTTATGACTCCAATTGTGATGTCTAAGGGTGCATTATATCTTTATTACACATTTAAGGAATATTTTGCATATAGATCCCTTCTATGGTTTGATGTACTCTGACATGTATTC